>NW_020175700.1:2365483-2408495 GCF_003031525.2 Neophocaena asiaeorientalis asiaeorientalis | reverse complement strand
TCTGGATGGACCCAGAGTGTGTCCCTTGTATAAGAAAGTCACATCCACAGTAGCCCTGGCAGGGGCATGGTTTCCCCGGTCTGTGCAAGGCTCCAATGTACACATGGGTAAGGGCAACCCCGACTATGTCAGACTACAGGCCATCTGTGTGCACATGATGACGTCCCCAGGCCACCCGTAACCTCTGGGCTTTCTCTCTCCACTGTCCCCTTAGCTGCTCTGACCTACAAATGCACACGGGACCAGTGGACAGTGTATTGCAGGGTCATCCGAGAAAAGAACCTCTGCCAGGACATGCGGTGGTACCAGCGCTGCTGCCAGACATGCAGGGACTTCTATGCGAACAAGATGCGCCAGCCACTGCTGCCACCAAGTTCATGACAGGCGGCCAGTGGTCCCACGATGCTCTGACATGAGGTCTGAGTCCTGACGACATGGCTAGTTGAAAGCCCACCCACCTGAGAGCACACCAGTCCTGAGGCTGGGACCCCCAAAGCACACCACGGCTCACCCAGGAGGCTGTCCCAAGAACCCAATTGCTTAGAACCTGAGAGTGGACTTGACGTTTGCTTAGTGCTTTTATACTTAATATATTGTTAATAGCCACTGGATGGCTTTCTACGGTAAGGAAAAAATAGGCATGAGTCACAAAATAGCTGTAATTTCTAAGGTTCCACGTACCTCAAAGGGAGCACCTCTGACAGAAATCGTCAAGAGAAACGTCACAGGCGCCCCTGTCTTGGCTTTCCTCTGATGTTTGAATTCCCAGTGCTTGGTGTATCGGGGGAGGGGGAGGATATCCAAAAACAGAGACGTTTTACTTTAAAGCAGGCTTTATTCTGAAAGCCCGTGACACCCTGGATGGAAGGAGGCTTCTCTGGAGAGGCCGGGCTGCTGGAGCCCGTTGACACCACAAGGACCAGCAGGTGGCCCCTCCACCCTGTCAAGGAACGTGCTGTCTAGATCGCGGCTTTTCCTTGGAGGTCTTGTCCCTGAGAGTCTGAGTCTGTGTGAATTAGAAAGGACGCTAGGGCTGTGTAGTTCTGCATACCACCTATGTGGGGGAGAGTATTCCAGAAGGGCTTGGGTTTGGGGACGTATCTAGTTTTCAGATCTCTGTTGTCCCCCACACAGGGAAACAGAAGAGCCTCTCTTCAAGGTGCTGTGAGAGGAGGCACGTGCTAATTTTGGCCTTGGGATTGCTTCCTGGCATAGAGGTGAGCTCAGGGCAGCTTTGGGAGGGGTGGAGGGGCTCCCCCTCTGCTTCTGGGGACCTCTGCTCTAGCCAGTACTTCATAAAGCTTTGCACCTTAGAGATGGCTTCCCATTAACCTTGGCCATCTATCTGAAGTTGATTCTTCTTAGAACCTCTGAAGACTCAGGCTCAGGCCTGGCACTTCACCCTGGCACGAGGCAGGTTTCCTCCAGGACTGCTCAGCCTAGTGCCAGGATGGGTGGAGGAGTGGCCCATGGCCAGGATGGCCACATACCCACCCAGCCTTCCCGTGGCCCAGACCTTGCAATGTTCGTCATTGTCATGCTGTCGTTGTTGACCCGTCTTAGTGGGGCAAGAATGACACTCAGAAAATCCGGAAGAAGGTATTTGCCTCCTACAGACACCTCACCCCTCAAAACAGAACTGTGCCCTCTCTGGAGCCCAGGGAGATGAAAAGAGTGTCCTCTGTGAAAGCACAGAAGATGGTAGGACCCTGTCCGCCCGGGAGCTGGGAGGAGGGGACCCGACATGCTGGGAGGTCTGGTCTGCTGACCAACTCGGTGGGCCTTTGATGGGTGCTTCTATTCAAGGACTTTATCATGAGAAACCCACCCTCTCCTCCCTTATTTCAGAGGGGATCTTACTTAGGCTAATCTCCATGGGATCATCTCCAAGTGCTTCTTGATTTACTGGTGCTGTGTTTATGTATCTGTGTTTGAGTTTTTGATGTCACAACTTTAGAGTCAGCTTAAATCAGAAAGAAAAAGAAACACTCTGCCACCCAAGCCCGTCTTATGGGCTGTGTTTTGGTTTGTGATTTTTTACTGCCCCAGAGGCAGAGAAGTGGTAGGGATGGCAGGGAATCTATTCAATTCCACTTGAATCTGTGGGAAGTGTTGAGAAAACTCCTTAGATGTTCTGTGGAAAGACCCCAGAGGGTACCAGGCTGGGGCAGCCCACCTGCAAGGTAACCTCCAGCAGCTGCCCAGGGCCTGTGCAGAACACTGTCCTCCCTGCTCTGGCTTGGCCGCGAGCAGACTCCCCAGGCCCCTCAAAGTCTTGAGGAGTTAGGGCTCAGTTTTCCCCCAGCCCCAAATGGGCTGTACTTTACCACAGATGAACAGAAAGCTCTCAGCCTCTGGGGCTGAGGAGCAGAGTCGGGGCAGCAAGCTAAGGAAGCCGGGGCAGCCTTGCTTACTGTCTGCATGGGAACCATGGGCCCACCTGAGCTGGGCAAGCATATGCACATGCCCAGAGGCAAGCCCTTTGCCTGGTGCCTCTGAATCTCCCCCCTGGCCACCTTGACGGTATCAACTGGACGCCCCTGGCAAGGGCCCCACACCCTCAGAATGCAAATGACTGATTCAGTTATTGTTAAACATCCCTTTGGTTCCCCAAAGTTTGGGTCTTTCTGAGCTCTTTTAGCTCGTGCTGGCACTGTCACTCTGAAATTCACCAGCCCGCCTTCTGTTCCCTTCACAAGCAATGATCAATTTCAGTGAAGCCATCATAGCAGTCTTGCTCCACTTTGTACAGAAGACAATGAAACCCTGTCATTACAACAGTGATGTTTCTTTATGGTTAACAATACCCTGTACTGTCACTTAAGTACTGTACCTTTTTGGTTGCACAAATGTGTTACTAACTACAGAGTCTCACAATCTTATGGTGCTATTTTCATTGGTGCAAATGAAACCCTCTCAGTTGACCATGGCTTGATATTATCAGAACACAGGGAAAGATCCTCAATGGCAGTAATATCATTGCTTTGTTCTCTTTTCTTCATTTCAGAGTCAAATGTATATATTTTCCATTAGCTAAAACTTACATTACGTACTGTACCCATGGTATTTTTGTTTTACTTTTTGGTGCTGGTTTGAAAGAAAAGAAAAAAAAAAAGAACAGAAGACAAACATTGGACACCACTGTAAATGAAAAATTAAGCATTTCATTGGAAGTGAGTTGAATATGTTTAATAAAATGTTCTTCCATAACAATTTTAAGCTGTCTGTGAAATAAAAGATAAAAACCAGTCCTCGAGGGCTGACAGAGGGAGGCTGTGTCCTTTCCTTCTGCAGTGGTCACACCACGTGCCTAGGACTTGGCTGCAAGAACTGCAGCCTGCCGACCACAGCTGTGGACAGTGTCAAAGGTCACTGGTAAATGCAGTTCTGGCGGGTGGCTGCATCTCCCCAAGTGAGTGCTAACAAATCATTCAGTCCTGGGTCTCATCCTTGTGTGGTTGCAAAACCCTGGGTGGGGACATGAAAGTGTGACAGCTGTACAGTGAGTCTGTGAGTCTGATACAGAGCAGCTACCTCACTGGTGGAGCTGCCCAGGCTCCATGGGGGTGCAGTGACCCCTCTGCAGGGGGCCCCTACCATGCCAGAATGGGTACCTGCTTTCTACAACCTTGCCTCTTCAAGCTTTAGACCCCACCCCAATCCTGCTGGCAGCCCAGCAGCTTCCCCACTCCTGCAGGTGTGAGCCAGACCTGGCCCTTCCTACCTCCCAGTCTGGGGACACAGCAAGGGCACCACACCATCATAATGAGGACCACTGCAGCCATTTGGACCCCATCTGGACCTGACATGGAGCAGAGATGTCACAGCTCCTGCTCTTGGAGGGGGTTGTCTCCTCCCGGTGTCAAGGGGAAAGGGCTTCCCACCCAAGAACTTGGAGGTTCATTAGACAGAGCGCCTCTTTTTAATGTTGGAGCAACACCCAGAAATTTCACAAAATAAAGACCATTTGTTTAATCGACGACTAACTGCCCATGGCCCCCTGGTTACCAAGAAACCTGTAGTTTGTGTTAATTCCCAAGAACCATCAGCAACCTGCTCCTGGGACCCATTAGAACCCTTTCCTCGCTCTGAGAGTTCTGATCTCTCTTCTGGGTTAACTTCTAACAGCCCTGATGCTATGTGATTTCTTTATAAGCTGCTTGGATTCCAGCTTGTTAGACGAAATTGACAAGCAATCAATCAGCAAGTTCTGAGTGAGCTTCTATTAGGAACCAAGCACTTCCTGGAGCCACCGAGAACACAAATGTACATAAGACCTGCTCTGGAGCCCACAGCCCCTCAGACAAGCCTGGAGTCCTGGACAACAGAGAATGAGTGAGAGCTGCAGGAACTCCAAAAAAGAAAGATCAGGACTTCCCTTGTGGGTCTGTTGATTGCCCTCTGGATACAGGCTAGGAGGCTCGGCATTGGAATCCTTTACAGTGACGCTCGCCCTCTGCAAAGGCTTTTGGCAAAAGCCCCTATGTTTGTACTTCTACACAAATCTGCCTGCATCTATGTCCTCCTTCTCTGACAACTGACCCCATCCTCATGGAAGGCCAGCCCTCACACCTTTAATTCATCCCCCATTGCTTCTCTACACTCTGTCTCTATCTCCAAACTTTCATTAACTCTCCAGACCTCTCCCCTGGCTTTTGCCTCCTGCACTGCACTGACACTGTTCTTAACAGGTCACCAGTGACCTTCTGGGTATCATTTGCGGACATTTTAGGGTCCTATTCGCCACCTCTCAGCAGCCCTCTCCCTTGGGGGACATCCTCTTCTCCTGACTTCTCCTCCTCCTTCCTAGCTCCCCTTCCTCTGGCAGCTCTCTAGATGACAGAGCGCTCCAGAGCTAAGCCCTACACTCCCTTCTCTCTACATACTTTCTCAAGTATATAGGCTTGAGAAAGTATACTCAAGCTCAAGTCTTGAGTCTGGCTCAAGGCTTGAGCCAGTCTCAAGGCTTTTAAAACCAGGTGCATTCTGGTATCTCCAAAATTAACCTCTTCTGTCCTGGCCTCTCTCTCGACCTCCGTATTCATACATGACCTCTCCATGTGCACAGTCAATCCCACGGGAAGCCCTGGGACTGGGACAGCCCTTCAGAGTCATTCCAGATCTGAGATTCAGTGGGGATGGCTCACCTCTCCTCCATGTGGGATCATCTGGGGTGGCTCCAAGGACAAATAGAGGCTGGGATTATCAGAAGACTCACACACTTGCATATCTGGCAGCTGATACCAGCCTTTAGAACTTCAGCTAGGACTGTTGCAGAACACCTAAAAGTGGCATCGCCAAGGGGCTGCTTAGCAACCCTGAAGTATGATGGCACAATTTCAGCGGCAAACACCCTGAGAGAGAGAGATGGGGACACTCATGAGAACCGTGTCACCTCACATGACAACTCAAAAGTTACACAGCATCACTTCCACCATCCTTACAAAGGCCCACTCAAGTTCAAGAGGAGGGGACAAAGAGTCAACCTCTTGCCGAGAGAATGGAAACGTTCTGGATGAGCAGGTGAGATGGGAAAAATTGTTGTGGTCATTTGGGGTAAGATTCACACACCCCCATATGCAAAATACACTTACCCCTCTCCCATCCTACCCACAAAGTCTCATCCTATTTCAGCATTATGTTCAGACTCAAAGTCCAGGGTTGCATCATCTAAGTCAAGTGCAGGTGCGTGCAGACAGGCTTCCTCCCGTGGATCCTCAGATACAGCTTCCTGAGCAGTTTCTCTCAATTGGAAGATCAGTGAACTCAAAAGAGACATTATCTCCACCCAGTTCCCAACACCCAAGAGAAAATGGTGGGACAGCATGGGAGCACCGCTGTCAACACTCCCTATTTAAAAAGGAGGGGAAGCACATCGCAGTCCCTTTCCGTAACAGTTCTGAAGTCCAGCCTGGTGCACGTGACCAGTCCCATTAGGCTCAGCCCTGCTGCCTGGGAATGATTCTCCCTGCGCTGCCTCCAGACCCAAAGAGGCTTGCTGATTGTTGTAATCCACTCTTAATGGAAAGGGAAGCAAGATTCAGTCAAATGCCCTTTCCTTTGGAGAGGATATCCTGATATGCCCCAGACCACTGGACTCCTAAAAAACTTCACTGATGTAATGTTTCCTTGATTCGTCCTGGGGCTTATCTCCCACCCTTTAGAGTGCAGATACTGTACTAAGGCCTCTTCTTCCTCGCCTGGTCTGATTAACTGAATGCCATGGACACAGCGGGTCAATGCAGATTCTGTGGAGGGTGTGTACAGTCCAGGCCCTTTGGGGCTACACTGTAACAGAGTGGGAGAGTTAACATAGCCCTGGGGAAGACTGAGCATAAGTGGGTACTGGTGTCTGTCACACATGAATGTGAACTGGGTCTCCTTTCTAAAGGGATGGAAAAGAAAGCACTCACCAGCTCAGCAGTCATACATCTTGTGTCTGAACATTGTTAATCTGGCACAGCATGCGTTTGGGGCTAATAATTGGTTATGATTGTGGTAGTCCACTGTCATATGACAGGACCCAATCTAAATTCTGTAGGGGCCAGACTGATGACTTACAAGGGGATACAATGGGGTCTTTAAGTGTTTCACTAAAATACTCCATTCTCACCGGGTTACAACATTGCTGTTGATTTACTATCTTGCCTGGGGAGAGGGAGGCAGTTTCACAGTATAACGTGTGTCTTCCTATGACAGTTCTCTATCCCACTGGCCAAGGACCAGGTTTCATCCATTCCAAGTGTACATTCAGGGACAGGGGAAATAATCACTGGTTGACCGCAAGGGCCCACTGGGTCCACTGTGAACCAAACATGAATCAGGACTCCATTTATTACATGAACTCCACCCCCCTTCACTCTTAAAGAAGGACCAGGATAACACTCTGGGACCTCAGCAACAATATCAACTTGGATCCTGTGTGCAACAGGTAAATTGATTAATGATTAATCATTCTCAGCATTTTTATTATCTTTCTCCAGTGCATCCATAACACTCAGCAACAGCCATTGAATTTCTTTACCTTATAATTTCTATTTCCCTGTTTCTTTCAAATGACTGAGATACTGCACTACCAGTGAAAGTTTTAACCATTACCCTTTTCAGATGCCAGGGGCATGGGGTCCTTGTAGCTGGCAGGTGACACAGGTCTAAAATCCTATAGGATTTTAGATTCCTAGGATTTCTGATTCCTAGGACTATTCCTGGTACCAGCTGTCTTGTTTGCATTCTTGGGAACCCAAACTAAGATATGTGGAGATGTCTGGGCAGAAGGTTCATTGGGAAGTGCCCTCAGGAACACTGATGGAGTGAGAGAAGCAGGGCTGGGCACAGGGAGATACGGACCTCTGCTACATTCATAACAGGGGCTCAAATGATTCCATAGGGAACTTTGGAGCTGGAATGCTCTTTCAAAGTTGAGGCAAGGCCTTGGAGTATCATTGTCTGCGAGCTGCTCTGGGAAAGGGGTGTAATCTCGAGAGTCAGTTCCCTTATGTTGAGAGTGAGGCTGGGGATGGGCTCAGCCGTGAGTCAGCCAATGCTGCTGGCAGCTGGGGGCATGAGGGCCATAAGGGGCATCAGCGTGGCACACCGCAGCACCCACTGCATGCCTCAGACTTAGATTTTGCAACACAAAATTCCCAATCTCCTCCCTCTCACACACTATTTTTACTCCAGAGGCTTCCCCATCTCAGTAAAGGGCACCAGTATCCACTAATGTCTGACATCAAAACCTCAAAGTCATCCTGTTTCCTCAGTTTTGCTCTCCGCCCAGTCCAATGCAACCACAAATACCATTTGTTCTGCCTCCAAATTAAGTCTCTGATCTGTCCACTTCTTCCTGTCTCACTGGCCACCACTGTGTGCTAAGTCACAAACCTCACCCCAGGACTCCACAAAAGCTTCCCAGCGACCTCCCTCCCTCCTGACTCTCTCCACACCCTAGTCAGAGTAAGATTTCAGAAACATAAATCATGGCCTTCCCCACTTAAAACCTTTCATTTGCCCCTGGAGTTTTCTCATCTCAAGCCCTGTGTGATCCAGCTCCTGCTGTCCTCTCCCACCCCCCACACTCCCCTTTCTGTCCAAATCCTCCACCCTTGGGCCTTTGCAGGTGTCTTTCCCTCTCTTTGCAATGTTGCCACCTGCCCCCAGTTCTTCCCGAGGCTGGTTATCTGCATCCTTTGTGTCACAACTGAAATGTTATTCCTTAGACAGATGTTCCCTCCCGGGCCCAGCAGCCATCTTTTCTCCCTCCTCAATACTTGTCATAACCTATCACTATTTTGTTAACTTTTTAACTTACATATTGTCTGTTTTCCCATTTAGAAAGCGAATTCCACCAGGGAGAAAACAGGTCCCTCTTGGGTATGGCTGGATCCCTGGTTCCCAGCGCATGCATGTCCCAAGTGAGTATGCTTATCCATTGTTGGTTACAACTTATCTTGTTTCTTTTCAGATAAGTTCACGATTGTACCAGAAGATGTTTATACTGGATAAGAAAAATGCACTCTAAATTCAATGATTCTTTTGCATATGGCTTAAATGATACAAATATTTGGACAACTAGCTGTAAGTCAATGAGAACAAGATGTTGGCTGTTTTTCAAATTCTCCCCCTTGTCAACCACCCCTTGCCAACAGAGACAGGTATTTTCAGGTGGTTTCCATGGTGATCTAGAAGCTGTTTTCTCTCCTTTTCATTTTATCTTTTGAAGAGGAGAGTGACAGATCAGGAGGCCAAGAAAGTCCCTGGTTTGCTGAGGATTTTGTAAAGTTTGTTGTGGCACCACCATCTGGTGTTTCTGGAATTAAAATTTAACCACAGGGTTTATGGACTTATCAGGACAAATCCCTGTGCCTGGCTGGGTTCTAGTGTGACAGAAGTGCTCGCTGTGGGATTCCCGTGACCAGGACCACTCTTACCACCCACCCCCCATGCACTATGAAATTGTCATCCCCTTGGCTTTGAAGCCCTTCTCAGAAAAACAACCCCTTTCAGATCCTGAGCAGCTTCAGTATTGTAGGGTATAGCATTCAAAAATGACCAAGAAATTAGAAGGTTTTCCTCCAGGAATTTCTTATAACACTGGGATTTCCCTTGGAAAAGACTAGATACTCAGATCTGAGGAATCCATCCCACTGTAAGAAAAATGTAAATGACCCAGTTAATCAAAGGATCCCTTGGTAGACAGAGCCCAGTCGAGCCAAAGCAAAACTCTTTTCTGGCAGAGCTATGAGAAGGACCAGCACACTACCAGGGCTGCCTGGGGACCTGCCCAGTTTCTGATATTTATCTACTACAGTCCAGTGCATGGAACTTATGCACACAGACGTGGAGGTCAGCTTACATGAGGCTCAGGGAAAATGGGCATGTCCCTCCAGTTTCCAACAGGCTCCTTCCTACTTCTTCCATAATCTGTCTCTCCTTCTCTCTCTCTCTTATTCATGCTTTCCACCTTGCTATCTCACTTTCTGTCTCCTTCTTGGGCTAGTATTTATTTATTCTCTTTCTCCCTCCCTATATCCATCTCTCCTTTTCTCTTCCATCCCTTTCCACTGCCTGCATTTTTTCCCCACTCTCTCCAATTTCAGATGATTTTCTACTTCTGACTTTGGACCTAGTGTCCATGTAGGAACTTCCACCAAGGGCCCACTCATAGGTCCCCAAGGAATGACGAGCTCCTCTAGGAGCTGAATTTCCACTGAGCCTTTAGATGATGAAGTACCCTTTAAAAATTCACTCTCAAACCACTCACCCAGGATCCTTGCAAACTAACTGCTCTTTAGAGGTTTTAGAGGTCTCTGGGGTCTCACTTCCAGCTTAATTCTGTGTGTGCCAATCACACATTCAGCAATCCTTTGGCTAATGATGTATCTCCAGCTATTGGCTTTCTTATCACTGAGGTTAGTTTTAATGTGCCAGTCGATAGTTATAAAACAGCATTCTGGAAGTTCTGTCCAAGGATTGCTATGTATTAACACATCATTAAAATAGTATATTGCAAAGTCAACATACGATTGTAATTGTTGACCTCTCAAATACTGAAAAATTTGGAAACCTCGCTGGAAGCCAAATGCCCTGTTATTAAACTGGAATATGATAAAGGGAAGAGAGCCTGTTGCAAGTGTTGCAACAGGGCTGGTTTGATGTGTTAATGGTTTTTGCCAATATTGTTTTTTACAAAATAAGTATGTAATTTATCCACACATATTACATTATGATATATTCCATTTTTATTCTATATACACCTAATGGACATACACACACACGTATAATGCATGCATGTGAAGTGTGACCACAGGGTATCTTGGGACAATCTGTTGTGGCCTATATAATGTCCTGAGAGAAATTCAGCAGCATCCCTGCATCCACATCACTCAGTTAGGACAGAGGACCCCAAGGCAGCTGCAACACCCATCTGAATATATAAGTTATGGTATATAAAATTTATTCATATCATGATTCATATATTAAACAATCATTTTACAACATAAGCCAATAAATTTTTATTGAGCAGTGTGGTCTATGCAGGGTGGAGGGAAAGATGAATGATGCACAGTCCCCTGTCCTCAGAGAATCATAACAATATGTCGTTGTACCTTCTTTTGGCAAATAGAGGCTTTACCCAAATGTGGAAAAATATTTAAGTCGGTTCAAAACTATTAGGGCTGTTGGCTCTGAATTCAGGGTAAACAAACCTCTGCCCAAGGAGAAATCAGATCCTCTGTCTTTCAGATGAGTCTAACTCAGCAAAGCCAAGTTCTCAAAATTGGAGTGCCTTCCTCATAAACTCCCTCAAAAGCATTCTGTGACTCTGACATTGCATTGACCACACTTCATAATGACGTCACCTGGGCTTCCCAAGCATATTAAGGGTCAAACGATATTAAATAGTCCTGGGTGGTTTTCTCTGTCCAGACCAAGTTCCCTGGCCATGGTGATGGATATCTGTCCACACACAGCCAGTCGCAGCTACACAGCTATTTTAGGATTTTCAAAGAGATAAATCAAAGAGTAACATACATTTTAAAGAAATAGTAAGTCATGAGCAAAATCAAGTAGATAAGAAAAAAAACAAGAAAACTCAGAACTGACAAGCAAAGTCAAAAATGAAAATGAAAAACTCAAAACACTGGATAAACTCTGGAGATAAAGAATCAAAGAGAGGATTCATCATTGGAAGGTTGGGTTGAAGAATTTTAGCCAAAAAGCAGTACAGAGAAACAAAGGAATTTTTTTAATGAAACTTTTGAAAGCTAAGAGTGAAATACGTTGAAAGGTATCCACTTTTCTCTAATAGGGGCTCCAGAGACAAGAACAGAAGAAATAGCAGAGGAGCCATATTTGAAAAGATAATAGCTGAAAATGTCCAAGAATTGAAGAAAGACATGAGTCCTTATACCAAAAGACATCACAAATAGTGAACAGAATAGAAAGAAATCCACACCTCACACATTGTAGTGAAACTGCAGAAACCAAGGATGAAGAGGAAATCTTAGAAGCAACCAAACAAAAAAGAGAGATAACCGCAAAGGAACAACAGTTACCTGACAGCAGATGCTGGGAGGGGACGGAGCCATATCTCTAAAGGGCTGAGAGCAGCCAGGGTGACTTCACTGTTGTTCAGTCCTCCATTAGGGTCCCATGGGACACACGGTGGGAAACCAATGCTGTCCTTCTCCAGAGTTTCCAATAATTGACAGGGGTCCATCTTCATGTTCCTGGCCCCCCCATCCATCCATTCATACAAAAGCCAAAAACCTGAGAATCAGCCCAGAGACAGAACATCCCCAAGGCCTGTCACTTTCTGTCTTTAAAACTCTCTTTAGTCTGTCCCTCTTCCCCATCCCCACGGGGATACTGTTCTGCTTCAGGCCCATGGCAGCAGCCTCCAGCCACCACACCAATACTAAAGTGACCTTTGGAAGACCACTGTCTAATAAGGGCTCCCTTTATTGCTTCCCTGCTCAAAGCCCATCCCTGGCTCAGCTTCATAGCAGCCTGGTCCCTCTGTTCCCCCTCCTGCACCCTGCCTGGGCCTGTGTGTGGACCCCCAACTGTCCAAGCCAGGAGTCTGCAAACTACGGCCCACCAGCCAATTCCTTCCCACCGCCTGTTGTTATAAATAAAGTTTACTTGGAACAAGCCACGCCCACCTGTTTGTGTACCTCTTGCGGTTGCTTGTGTGCTGCAGACAGAGCCCAGTAGGAGGACTGGACGGTCTGCAAAGCCTAAAATACATAACGTGTGACTCTTCACAGAAAATATCTGCCAGCCCCACTCTAAGCGCTCTGAAATCTCCAGCTTTGCCCCTCAGCCTGAACGGCCTCTCCTCTGTCTGCCCATTTGCGCGGCCCCGTGCCCTTGCCCCCCGTGAGGCCGCTCTGCGTTGGCCGCTGTGTTCGGATCCCAGCATTCCATCCGGTGGCCACATCATCTCCCCATGAGGCTGCGAGCTGCTGCGGGTTTGGTTCTGGGCCTCCCTGGCCTCAGCTCCCGGCCCAGGGGGACACTGGGTGGGCGAGAACCCACTGGCAGAGGAGAGAGAGGATGAGAGAGAGGACAGTCATTCCAGGGACGGGCTGCTGGCATCTGTCACCGTGGCACTGTGAGCTCAGCGTTCAGGAAGGTACTGGGTCTGTGTCTCCGTCACACCAGGTGGGTCTCTGGTCACTTTCACTGGCTGAAACACTCGGGCACTCCAGGCTCCTGGGTCAGCAATGGTGCCTCCTTTTCTCTGTCCTGTTCTTAATGACACAGTGGGAAATGTGTCTGAGCTTGGACTATGAGGGTCACCAGTCCCAGAGTGGCTCCTGAGATAACACTT
Organism: Neophocaena asiaeorientalis asiaeorientalis; assembly: GCF_003031525.2. Lineage (NCBI taxonomy): Eukaryota > Metazoa > Chordata > Mammalia > Artiodactyla > Phocoenidae > Neophocaena > Neophocaena asiaeorientalis. The sequence continues at coordinate 2,395,663 of NW_020175700.1, read as the reverse complement.
TTACCCCTCAGTAACACCTCATCCTTGCAGACTCCAGTGGAGGCAGCTTCCTGTAGACCTTTAACTGAGATGCGACAGGGTTAAAGATGGTTAAAGAAAGCAAGCCTTGTTCCCTCACAGATGCTGCCTATTTCCTTTCTCTTGCAGCCTATTTGGACATGCCCTCTGCCCAGCCCCTGGCTGTGGGTTGGTGCCCAGCGATGCCACACCACTGCTCTCAGCACGAGCTTCTAGGTAACACTAGGTACAATACTTACAATTATCCTGACTCCTAAGAATCTCATGCGGTATATTTTTACCTCCACATAAGTTGATCTTTTCGTGAGGCATAATAATTCCAGGCAGGGGCACAACTTCTCACCCGTGCCCTTGAATGCTGCCCCCCCACCCCTCTGCCCACACACACTCCTGCCCTGTGTGCCCCTCCTCATGGCCCTCCCGACACCACAACCACCCCTTCCTCTTTCCAGTCTCTCAAAGGCCACAGCCTGGCAGGTGCTGGGCAAGGTTGGGGCGTGGCCCCAGGTCCCCCCATTCAAGGCACAGCTGGGGAGTGACTTGAGGACTGTGCCTGTCCGTGAAAGATGTCCAGGCTACCAGAGCTGAGGTGCAGTGCCAGAGAGCCGTGTGCTTCAGTGTGAGACTTGTATTATCCATGTCTTTTCTGTTTTCTGGTGCTTTGACATCTGGGGTCTTGCTGAGCCTGGAGGGCCTGACCCTCCCAGGGCTGGCCAATTCCTAGACTAGTCTGAGAGCGTGCTCCTCACATGCAAACCAACCTGTCCAGAGCCCACACCCCCAGCCACCTCCTCTATCAGGCTCTCACACTCAGGGCCACTCTCCACCTGCCCTAAAACGCAGGGTCAGGTACTAGAAAACTAGGGACAGCCCTTAGACACTCCCAGCCGATATTATTTTAACCAGGGAATCCTGAGCCTGCTTACCCTGCCTCCCCTGTTCCTTCCTACAGAAACCACAATAAAGGGTTTTGCCAAAAAAAAAAAAAAAAAAGGCTTATCCCTTATCTGCCCCCCACACCCTCTGCCCCCTGACCAGCCCCGGTGCTTCCCATGTAGCCCTGAGTGGCATAGCCTGCTCCCTCCTCTTGTGACTTTGTGAGTCACAAACTATCTTGTCATTGGCAATCGTCTCCTAATCTGTCAGCCTTGCTGTACCTCACGAATTCTGGGAATACACTATATTTTACAACAGGACATGAAGAGGAAAGTGGTCCTGACTCTTGGGAGGATGAAGACAGGACTCACAGGTGGACACTCAGGGCCTGTTTGCCTGGTTCCATGGAAGGGAAGTAGAAGGGTCAAGGGCTTGTGTCTAAGCAAGTGGTCAACAGCCACCTCCTGCCCTGCCACGCTCAGCCCACCCACTCTCAGCTGACCCATGACCTGCACTTCCTTCTTGGTGTGAGAAATGCACCTGAGTCGTGGTGGCTCTCCTTTGAAAGAGAAAATACTAATAAATAATACCAAAATATTTATTCTATCTCATTATCATGCAAGCTTCCTGGTGTTTTGAACCTTCTGTCTCCCACCCTGGACTCCAGCCACCTGTAAGCCACAATGCACCTATCAGAATTCAAAACCACCCCCCAGAGGCCTGAAGGAATTCTGGCTGCTGGGTCTAGGTCTAGAGATAGATTTTTGGGTGAAAGCACCTCAAAATGAAGTCCTATTACCTTTGAGTAATAAAGAGACACCCAGGGCATCCATCACTCTACAGACAGAGTGAATGCAACCACCTTCACCAGCAGGGATGCCCCAACCAGGGAGGCGCTCTTGTCTTTACCTCTCACAAAACAAGAGTGGAGACTGATTTGCTCTGCTTAATAGAATATGTGAAAAACCTCACAGAGAGGTTATTGAAGGAGAAGTAAGGATTTGGCAGGCAGAGGAGAGGAAAGGGCATTCTGGGCAGAAAGGACAGACCGTGCTGGGGAACGGAGATGGATGGAAAGTTGCTGGAACTCGGGCTGCAGTATTGTGGACGTGACAGGAGTTGAACCTGGAGATGCAAAGACCAGTATGTTCCTAGTTCTGCACCCCTGGGGCCCAGCACTGGGCCTGACACAGATGAATGGCTCAATAAAGACTTCTGGATAAATGAACGAGGACAAGAGGTGGCTGTGGTCAGACACATGGGACCGTGAATGCCTGAGCAACAGCATTTTGCCTTCTGCGTGAAGCAGGCTGGCTGGGCTCCAGGCAGAAAAGGACACCTGATTAGACTTTGCTGCTTCTGAGAGCCCATGCCAGGATAGCCATGCGTGTTTCTGGGCTGAGTGAGGGAAGCTGGTTAAGCCATGTCCCTAAAATAAATAGCTTGTACTGTTTGTCCCTCAAGGACAAAATATGGTTCATGGAACTTGTCTCATTATTTCTTGCAAAATACACATGCAAAGCATAAGCCAGCAGACTCCCACTCCCCAGCTTGTTTAGAGAGTACAGATTTTTGCCAAGGTCACACAGCACATTAGGGGTAAAAGCAGCAAAGACCCTCAGCCTCTATCTTAACTATGCTTCTCTTGGTATTTTTTCCCCTGCCTCAGCCAAGGGCCAAGGCTGATCTACCAACCGTGGCCAAGGCCCTATCTGACGTCTAGGCCCGGCACAGCGTCCCTCTCCCCCAGCTCACAGCAGTGTGCTTCCGTCCTCTGCGATTGTCTGCTTTGGGGGTAGGTGAGACTACAGCCCCTGAAGGGAGAGGAGATGGCTCACGTATGTCTGGAAAAATGCAGGGAGAGGTGTGAGCTGGACCCAAGTGACTATGGGCCTGGCCCAGCCCTGTTGGCAATGTTCAGGTGGTAACATTTCCCAGCTGTGTCCCGTGGAGGCTCCCTTCACAAACACCTCCTTGGACCCTCTGGAAGGCTCCAGCATCTTTATGTGATTCCCAATCCCTCATTCTGGTGCTGGAAAGCTGGCTGCCCAGTTCCACTCAATAATTTTAACAAATATTCATTGAGCGCTTATTGTGTGCCAGGCACTGTGCTAGCTGATGTCACCTGCACAATAGTTTAGGCTCTGTGCTAAGGGCATTAGGAGTCAGAGCATACGTGGGAAATATGACAAGCATAGTCCTGCCTCATGAGCTTATGGTCTGAAATCCTCCCATTTCAGAGGGTCAGTGCAATATAGTAGAAAGATCACATCTTAAAGAGACCTGGATTCAAGACACAGATCTAGCTTCTTACAGCTGTTTATTATATAGCATTATAATGGAAGTTTGGGTTGCTAGAAAGACCAGATGCCTGACCAAAATTGTCAAACCAAGAGGCAAAACCAGTTACATGTCTCTTAAACCCCTCACCTACTTAATCTAGCTAAAAGCACTAATGACTAAAGGATTTCTTTGGAGAGAGCTGTTGGTGTGCTGTGAGAGAAAGAGAGCGGGAAAGAGAGAGATGGAGGGAGGGAGGGGTATAACAAGTGCTCTGTATCTTGTCTTATAAGGACACTAATCCTATTAGATCAGGGTCCCACCTTATGACTGCATTTAACATTAATTACCTCCCTGTAGGCCCTATTTCCAAATATAGTCATACTGGGGCTTAGGACTTCAACATATGAATGGGGCAGGGGAACACAATTCAGTTCATAGCAGGCTGTCAGCCGCTTTGATGGCAGAGCAAATGAGAGGCAGCTGCACCAAGATCAGCCTGCATTTCCAGAGAGTGTCAGAATGTGTGGGCTCTATATGAAAGAGGGCCAGGGTAGGGGCCATGGATCCTGTCCAAGAAGACTGTGTTGTGAGGGGACCACAACAAGGGTCCAACTGTGACCTGTCAACATCCCAGGAGCTGAAGAAGAAATGTCAGCCACAAGAGGAGAAAAGTATGTCTCCCACACAGCTGGACAGGTGAGAAATCCCAGCAGATGATGGGGTGATGGGTGTGTATCTCCAAACAACCCGTGAATGTGCTCTAGGAGAAAGGCCAGCCTTAAGTGACTGCAAGGCTCAAAGAATGCTTCTACCACATAGTTGCATCAGTAGGAACTTTCCTGCTTCCCTTTTCTCTCCATCCTCCCCATGTCCACAGAGGAAGAAGAATGCCCAGGTGGGGAAAGCTCAAAGAGACTTACCATGGACCCCCTCCCCCAAGCAGGTTTGTGGCCCAAACCAAAGAAGGAGGAGTCGTTTCAACTTTAAATAAGTTCAGAGCTTGGATTATTAAATGGAACTAGATATTTTTATTACTGAATTGAGACCATATTTTGCAACTTTAATTGACTTGAGAAAGTGACTGGAAAACTGTTTTTATTACCTAGGAGAGACTAGAAAATTCATGGGCCAAAATTTTCATCCAGGGCCAGGGGAAGAATGAGCCTCACAGAGTGGATTTACAGAAACAGTGAAGAGGCAGCAATAAGATGCTTCATGATCACCCCAACCATGGAGTTTTTGTGTGCCACAGGTATGTGAGGTGCATGGTCTTTTCATCTTAAAATGGGGATAATACAACCTACCATGAAAGATTGCTCTGAAAATTAAACTACATATGTTGATGTGTACAAAAGCCTGGAAAAGAAGCCTAAGACAGAGCCTGGTACACAGCAGATCCAAAGAGATGGTGGTCGGTGTTATTTTTCAAGATAATAATAGTAGCTAGACCAGTAGCATTAAAAAGTGCCTTAGCAGTATGCAACTCCAAGCTTGCTTTGTGTCTTGCCACTCCAAAGTTTCTGGTCCTGTGGGGCTCTGAGGAATTAAGTCCCCAACTGCAAGGAAATCTGGCCCTTCTCTCCAGCCTAATACAACTTTTGAATTTTATGTGGAAATCTTAAACCACTCCTTCTCATTTGGTCTCCATTTAGAGCTTTGAATATATAAGATATGCTGTATATGGTTTCTCCCCAGACACATGCTGAATACTAATCACTGTTTTCCAGAAAACTCAGCATCTGGGCAGCTATCTAGCCCCTGGGATCACCGATGGAATTGGACTAATACCAAGGACTGGTTACCACAATACGTCATCTACTCATGAATATCATTAAATGAGCTTTGTTTCAAGAAACCTTAAACCTTCAACTTTTAGCTCATTTTAGTCTTTTCTCAGCACTCAGGAACATGATTAATGGTGACACCATGCCATGAATAAGTTATACATGGCTCAAACTCTAATCTACAATTGATTTGTTCTTTAACAATGGCCCTGAATAATGTGGTGTTAATGGCCAGCCCTGGTGGTCTGCTCCTACCAGAAACCCATTACTAAGTCTACCCTGTGTTTTACAGCATCCCTGCCGGAGCCCAATATCTACTAAAGGGGGCAAATGCTTTATTTAATGGTTACTAACTATGTGCAATTGGCTAGAGGAGTATAGACAATGTAGAGGTTACTGCCCCAGCCTTCTAAAGACAAGATGGAAACTACTATATTTTTAAAGTCAATTTTCCCTCAAGTGGGTTATGTTCCTACATGCTTGGGAAATAGATGTCCTCACATGGCACTTGGGATGAGGCAGGGAGAGAAGGCAGCCTTGGAAACCAGCAGAGGTCAGTGGTTGCACAGATAGGAAGTAAAACTCTTATAGCCCCACAGGATGCCTGAAGCTGTGTGGAAAGAAGATGAATTAGTGAAGAGGAATGAACAGGAAGGCAGAAGAGGCAGATGGCAAAGAAATGAATCCACATGAAGAAGTAAGAGGACTGGTAAAGGTAACTACATAGGTAAATATAATAGGCAGTTGCTATGAAATGGAAATTTGTATCCCTCCAGGATTCATATGTTAAGCCCTAATCCCCAGTGGAATGGGATCATATTTGGAGATAATTAGCATTAGTTTAGGTCATGAGGGTGGGGCCCTGTGATGGGATTAATGCCCTTATACAAAAAAGAAGAGACAGGAGATCTCTCCACCACGTTGAGGATACAACTAGAAGGTGCCCATCTGCAAGCCAGAGAGAGGGCCCCCACCAAAACTCAACCATCCCAGCACCCTGACCTTGGACTTCCCAGCCTCCAGAACTGTGAGAAATAAATGTTTTTTAAGCCACTCAGTCTATGATATTTTGTTATAGCAGCCTGCATTGACTAAGACAACAGTAGAATTTAATTTTTTTTGTTTGTTTGTAACTCCTTTCTTCTCCTATATAATTTAAAAGGCAACTACATAAAACAGTAATTTTAAGTCTGTGTTGATGGGTGCATAATGTATAGAGGTGTAATTTGTGACAAGAGCATAAAGAAAGGAAGAGGAAAGTGAGCTATGTAGAAGCAAAGTTTTTGCATACTATTAAAATTAAGTTTGTATTTTTCCAAACTAGATTGTTATAAATTATGATGTTAATGGTAACTCCCACGGCAACTACTAAGAAAATAACTCAAAATATATATAATAAAAGAAACAAGGGAATTAAAATGGTACACTAGATAATATCTTTTTTTTCCAAGTATGAAACATTTTTTTTTATTGAAGTATAGTTGATTTACAATGTTGTATTAATTTCTGCTCTACAGCAAAGTGATTCAGCTATACATATACATACATTGTTTTATATATATATATATTCTTTTTCACTATGGTTTATCTTAGGATATGGAATATAGTTCTCTGTGCTATACAGTAGGACATTGTTGTTTATCCATTCTATATGTAATAGATCACATCTACTAACCCCAAACTCCCAGTCCATCCCTCCCTCATCCTCCTTCCCCTTGGCAACCACAAGTCTGTTCTTTATGTTTGTGAGTCTGTTTCTGCTTCATAGATATGTTCATCTGTGACATGTTTTAGATTCCACATATAAGTGATATCATATGGTATTTGTCTTTCTCTGTCTGACTTACTTCACGTAGTATGATAAACTCTAGGTCCATCTATGTTGCTGCAAATGGCATTATTTCATTCTTTTTTATGGCAGAGTAGTATTCCATTGTATATATATGTACCACATCTTCCTTATCCATTCATCTGTCAATGGACAATTTAGGTTGTTTCCATTTCTTGGCTATTGTGAATAGTGCTGCTATGGGGTACATGTATTAGAGTTTTGTCTGGATATATACCCAGGAGTGGGATTGCTGGAGCATATGGTAATTCTATTTTTGGTTTTCTGAGGAAATTCCATACTGTTTTCCATAGTTGCTGTACAACTTACATTCCCACCAACAGTATAGGAGGGTTCCCTTCTCCTCACCCTCTCCAGAATTTGTTATTTGTAGTTTTTAATTATGGCCATTCTGACCAGTGTGAGGTGGTACCTCATTGTAGTTTTGATTTGCATTTCTCTAATAATTAGTGGTGTTGAGCATCTTTTCATGTGCCTATTGGCCATTTGTATTTCTTCTTTGGAGAAATGTCTGTTTAGGTCTTCTGCCCACTTTTCAATTGGGTTATTTTTTTGTTGTTGAGTTGTATGAGATGTTTGTATATTTTGGAAATTAATCTCTTGTCAGTCGCATTGTTTGCAGATATTTTCTCCCATTCTGTAGGTTGTATTTTTATTTTGTTTATGGTTTCTTTTGCTGTGCCAAAGCTTGTAAATTTGATTAGGTCCCATTTGTTTATTTTTGTCTTTATTTCTATTGCCTTGGGAGACTGAACTAAGAAAACATTGGTATGATTTATGTCAGAGAATGTTTTGCCTGTGATCTCACCATACACAAAAGTAAACTCAAAATGACTTGAAGACTTGAACATAAGAGATGATGCCATAAAAATCCTAGAAGACAATATCTTTTTAACACAAAAGAAGGCAGCAATGGAGGAATTGAGGAATAAAAACACATAAGACATATAGGAAACAAACAGCAAATGGAAGACATAAATCCTACCCTATCAGTGATTACATTAAATATAAATGGATTAAACTCTCCAATTAAAAGGCAAAGATTGTCAGACTAAATTTTTTTTTAAAAAGATGATCCAGCTATATGTTGGATTTACAGCATATAAATCTTACTAGAGATTTGATTTGGATTCGAAGACACAAATACATTGAAAATAAAAGGATGGCAAAAGATAAACCATGCAAAAAGTAACCATAAAAGAGCTGGAGTGGCTATACTAATATCAGAGAAAATTGACTTTAAGGCAAAAACTGTTACTAGAGTCAAAGAATAAACTTTATAATGATAAAAGGGGCAGTCCATCAAGAATATCTAACAGTTATATCCACACCTAACAAGAGTCCCAACATACATGAAGCAAAACTGACAAAATATAAGTAAAACTAGAAAATTCAACAATAATAATTGCAGATTTCAATGCTCCACTTTCAATAATGGATAGACCAACTAGATATAAAACCAGCAAGGAAATAGAAGAGTTGAACAACACTACTGATCAACTAAATCTAACAAATTCTATAGAATATTCCACCCAAAATCAGTTACACATTGTTCTCAAGTACATATGGAACATGTGTGTACATTGGAAAGACCAATAGGCCAATAAAAACAGTCTAAGTAAATTTTTAAAAGATTCAAATCATACAAAGTATGTTCTCCTACCACAATGAAATGAGAGAACGATAACAGAAATTTAGGGAATCAACAAATATGTTGAAATTAAATACACTACTAAATAACCAATGAGGGGATTTCCCTCGTGGTCCAGTGGTTATGAATCCACCTTCCAATGCAGGGGATGCGGGTTTGATCCCTGGTCAGGGAACTAAGATCCCACATGCCATGGGGCAACTAAGCCCGCGCACTCTAGAGCCCATGAGCCACAACTGAAGAGTCCACCTGCCACAGCTACTGAGCCCGCACTCTCTGGAGCCTGCAGACCACAACTAGAGAGAAGCTCACATGCCACAACAAAAGATCCTGCATGCTGCAACAAAGATCCCGCGTGCTGCAACTAAGAACCAATGCAGCCAAATAAATAAATAGATTAAAAAAAAATAACCAATGGGGGCTTCCCTGGTGGCGCAGTGGTTGAGAGTCCGCCTGCCGATGCAAGGGACATGGGTTCATGGCCCGGTCCGGGAAGATCCCACATGTCGCGGAGTGGCTGGGCCCGTGAGCCTGCACAGACCTGCGCGTCTGGAACCTGTGCTCCACAATGGGAGAGGCCACAACAGTGAGAGGCCTGCGTACCATAAAAACAAAACAAAACAAAACAAAACAATGAGTTAAAGAAGAAATCAAAAGGGAAACTGGAGCATACTTTGAGATGAATGAAAATGAAAACTCAATATTCCAAAACTTATGGGATGCAGTTAAAGTAGTGTCCAGAGAGAAATTCATAGCTACAAATGTCTATGTCAACAAAGAAAAAAGCTCTCAAATCAATACCCTAAGCCTGGGTTCAATCCCTGGCTGCAGAACTAAGACTCCACATCCCACAGGCCACATGGTATGGCCAAAAAAAAAAAAAAGGAAAGAAAATAGAAAGGAAGAGCAAACTGAACTGAAAGCAGTCATATGGAAGGTAACAATAAAATGAAAGTAAAAATAAACAAAGCAAAGAACATAAAAACAAGAGCAAATCAAGACTTAAAAATTCTTTGAAAAGATTAACAAAATTGACATTTTTTAGCTAGAATGACCAAAAATATAAACAAATAAACAGAAGATTCAAATAACTAAAACAAGGAAAGAAGTGACTTTATTACCAAACTTACAGAAATACAAAGAATTAAGAAGGGAATATTATGAATAATTGAATGCCAAAAAATTAGATAACCTAGATGAAATGGACAAAATTTTAGAAAGACACAAACTACAAATACTAATTCAAGAAGAAGTAGAAAATCTAAACAGATCTACAGGAGATTGAGCCAGTAATCAAAAACTTCCAACAAAGAAAAGGCTAGGACCAGATGTTTAAGAAGAATTAACACTAATACTTCACAAACTCTTCCAAAAAATAGAAAAGGAAATTTTTCTTAACTCATTCTATGAGGCCAGTATAAACTTGACACCAAAACAGATGAAGACATCACAAGAAAAACTACAGATCAATATTCCCTATGAATACAGGTACAAAAGTCCTCAACAGAATACTAGCAGATTCCAGCAGTATATTAAGATTGTACACCATGACCAAGTGAGATTTATCACAGGAATGCAAGGTTGGTTCAACATACAAAAATTAGTCAGTGTAATTGTATCTGTTCCTATTGCTGCTGTAACAAATTACCAGAAATTTAGTGGCTTAAAAACAACACAAATTGATTAAGCATCTTTAAATATCTCTCTCTCTGTTCATCATCACAACACCTTCTCTGACTCTGATTCTCCTATGCTACTTCTATAAGGACCCTTGAGATTACATTAGTTTCACCCAGATAATCCAGGAAAATCTCCCCATCTCAAAATCCTTAACCTAATCACATTTGCAAATTCCCATGTAAAATAACATATTGACATGTTCTGGAAACTAGGACTCAGACACCTTTGAGGTGTCATTATTTAGCATACCACATGTTTATAGGATAATATCAATAGAATGTTATTAGATATTGATAGAATTGATGGAATTAAATATTAATAGAATAAAAGGGAAAAAAACATATAATCATCTCAATAAATTCAGAATAAGCATTTTACAAAATATAACATCCTTTGATGATGAAAACACTCAATAATCTAGGGATTAGGGAGAAGGGAACTCCCTCAACCTGATAATCTAGGGAGAAGGGAAATCCCTCAACCTGATAAAGGAACTCCCTCAACCTGATAATCTAGGGAGAAGGGAACTCCCTCAACCTGATAAAGAACATCTATTGAAACACACAGCTAGCATCATACTTAATGGTAAAAGACTGAATGCTTCCTCCCTAAAATCAGAAATAAGACAAGGATGTCTGCTCTTGCCATTCTTCCCCTGAAAGGTGGCATTTTCTGAGTGGACATCCTGTCCCATCTTTTTATATCCTAGGATCTTCCTTGATGGACAGAATTCTCCTCATCCCCAAACATTCCCATCCCCCTACACTGCCTCCCCACCACACACTTGGCATATGAGGGACAGTGGCTTTTGCAGTTTGCACCAGGAGAGAGATGAGGTATAGCCTACAATGAGCCATCAGGAGAAGCCTTCAAATCCTCCTCCCTTGCCCAGGAATCCATCTGATGGTCACAGCAGCCTGCGTAACAGACAGGGGTGTGAAAAGATGAAAACCTTCATTGCAAGTCAGGTGATTTGCCTCCAGGGAGTGGCTAAGCTGAGACCAGAACCTCCTCTGGCCTCTGACGTTCGGACCCAGTGACTTGGGGGGGTGGTAGGCAGCTTCCACAATTGAAAGGGAGAGGGAGGCAGGGGAAGAAAGAGAAAGAGCCAGGCCAACAATTGCAGAAGAACAAGGGCATTCCCCTGGCTGGGCCCAGGGCAATTAGTAGTAGAACCTTAGGCAGAGTCTGTGACCTTCCCCTAGCAGAGCATTATTCTGCTCCCCAGTCTGCTCATGGGAGCATCAGAGTGTCACAAGTCTCCCTGGCTTGGGACCAATTCATCTATGAGATCCACAACAGAGATTTCAGATTTAAGTCCAGGATCTTGGCTTAGGGAGGGCCACAGCGGGACACCTTCAGACCCTGTGGGCCAGATGTTTGGAGCTGCTGCCCTTAAATCCCTCTGTGCTTCCAGCTTCAACCTGCAGCCTTCAAGCACGTGAGTCTCTGCCCAGCATGAGACTTGGGGACACATAAGAAATCAGAGGCCCTAAAGGTCAGGGGCTTGCTCAGAAACACATCTCTTGAAAGTTCCCAGTTTAAAGGTGAGATCCAGGGGAAGGAGCATAGAAGGTCTGGCAAAACCGGTGGAGCTTCTTTTGTCAGCTTTCCCGCATCTCTCACAAGGAAGGCCTGTGCTGGAACCCGGAGCCTTCTGAGTGACAAGCCGCAGCCTACCTTGGAGGAAACTGAGCCATGGACAGTAGGAAAACCACGATCATTGGTATCAAAGATATGCGAGTTTAAATCCAAGATCTGCCACTCACCAGCTGCCTGATCTCCAGCAAAAGCAAGCAGTGAGGAGGCTCTGCCAGGCTGGACCCACCGCGACGTCACAGTGCCCCCTGCCGGCCGGGCGCCCTCACTCCGTGCTCTCGGCCAGGCTGAGTCGCCACGCTCCTCCGCCTTCCACCCACCTGGGCGCACACCTGGGCCCACACCTGAGCCAGCACCAGGACACGCAATGCCACGTCAGGGCCATCAACCTGGACCTAAGTCTTCCCGCGTCGCCTAAAAGGGAAGAGAGAACACAGACAGGAAGGTGTCAGCCCCTGAGGGAGGAAAGCTACAGGGGGCTCTTCAACAGCCCTGCAGGGCGGTGGACAGGAGGAAGGGAGTTGGATTTCTACCCCAATTTTCATCAGGATAACTTCTGAGCCAAGCACAGCTTTGTGAGCCTCAATGGACCCCTAAGCCTGCCATCAACTGGGCATAAAGAGGGAGTCCAGTAGCAATTATATCCATTCTATAAACAAAAGCTACTGTTATTTGCCATACAAGTAATAGGTATCTTGTGAGCTAGTAATTCATCTATCAAGCATTCATTGAGATTCTACCCCGTGCCAGGTCGTGTTCTGGTGTTTGGGATGAAGAGACAACGAGCACACCCACATACACACATACTCCTCTCCCCTTTACTTCATCTGCATTATATTTTGACATAGCACTTATTACCATCTAAAATATCATTTAATTTGCTTTTTCTCATTTTAATATCTGTTACCACACATGTGTGCACACACACATTTCTATTGTATCCCTAGCACTAAGAAAAATGCCTTAGAAATAGTAGGTATTCAGTTAGTATTTATTGACTGAAGGAGTTCACGATTTAGTAATCTGACTTATCCCTCAAATTTCCCTTAATATTGAGGGGTTTATATTCTCTGTTTTATAGATGCTAAAACTGCAAGTAGTTTGCATGAAATTATTCCACTGTTTCCGGTGGAGTTGGGAGGCACTCAGGTTTATTGACTCCAAATTCTGTGCTCCGAGTGCCGACCCCCATAATATGCTGATTACTGGATAAAGTAGAGAGGAGCAAAGGAAACCACTATTACCATGTTTGTTCTTAATTTTATTTTATTAATTTTAAATGACGAGTTAACATCATGAAATTCATACAGCATAATGGCAGACTACATCTGCTCAAGAATTCCTCCCAGATCATTATATATTAAAATGACAAATAAAATTACTTAGCTTACACATATTGAAAGTTTGGCAGAGCTAGCAATAAAGTAAGGAAAACAATCAGAGGGCAGGAATCACAATGAAATCAAAATTTCATAGAAGTGAACTGACTTTTGTGCTGAAGGCATCCACTGATTCCTGGTAGTCTAGAGCCACAGTTGCACTGAGCTATGCTGGACACAAGAGACAAAAGTAAGAGTAGTGGGTTGGTTGGGGGAAGAATTCTAGTCAGAGTCCCTTGTGTAAAGCCAGGACTCTTGAAGGTCACCACCTTCAGTGGGTGAACACAGGAAGAAGGTAGTACAACATTCTCCCTGAGAAATCCTTGACTGTACGTATTCAACTGGGTAGGTAGTGAGAATTCACATTCTCTGTGAAAACTGAAGCACTCCAAAATGGAACTTTTAGTTGAGAGTGATTTGAAGTTGGTAGTGCTTCCTGGCACCTAGCAAAAGTAAATGTAAGTTCTCTGGGGAAGATTTAAGTCCAGGCCTTAAAGACTTTTCAAAGACCATGACTTCATAATCAAAAGTCACAAACAGGGACTTCCCTGGTGGTGCAGTAGTTAAGAATCCGCCTGCCAATGCAGGGGACACGGGTTCCAGCCCTGGTCCGGGAAGATCCCACATGCCGCGGAGCAACGAAGCCCGCGCGCCACAACTGCTGAGCCCATGTGCCATGACTACTGAGCCCGTGCACCTAGAGCCCGTGCTCCGCAGCAAAAGAAGCCCACGCCCCACAATGAAGAGCAGCCCCTGCTCTCTGCAACTAGAGAAAGCCCGTGAGCAGCAATGAAGACCCAAGGCAGCCAATAAATAAACAAATAAAAAGAGAGTAACTATTTAAACAAACAAACAAAAAAAGTCACAAACATATGAAGAAACAAACTGCTGTGAGATAGGTTGTGTGTCCAGTAATGGTAGACCCGGTGGATCAGACCAACTCTTCTCTGATAACAATAGGAGGTCTTGACATCACTGGACAGCCAACAAGTCAGTGAGAAACTATGGGGAAAGGAGAGAATTCCAGAGAAGTCAGCCCAGAATTTGAGGCCATTTTGACCATGGGATAATAAAAAGAGACTACTCCTCATAGGAACTGAAGCCTAGCTTCAAAAATTATGCCAATCCCTGATTAGATTAAGATGACCTGAGATCACTTAGTTCCTCTAGTCTAGCTGCCTGCAGAAAAAGTAATCCTCTCAAAATTTAGATACAATAACCCAGAGCCTCAAATTACTTCTTAAATTTTTTACCTACAATGACCAGCATTCAATCAAAAGGACCCAAGCATAACAAAAGAAGATATCATTAAAACACAAGATAATCAATGAAAAGTAGCAATGGGCCATTGGATCATCCAGGATTGGAAGTTATCAGAAACAAACATCTTTATAGCTATGATTAATTGGTTCAAGAATTAAAATACAGGGCTCCCCTGGTGGCGCAGTGGTTGAGAGTCCGCCTGCCGATGCAGGGGACACGGGTTCGTGCCCCAGTCTGGGAAGACCCCACATGCCACGGAGCGGCTGGGCCCTTGAGCCATTGCCGCTGGGCCTGCATGTCCAGAGCCTGTGCTCCGCAACGGGAGAGGCCACTACAGTGAGAGACCCGTGTACCACAAAAAAAAAAAAAAAAAAAAAAAGAATTAAAATACAACAGAATTTTATAAAGTATAAAAAGAGTTCAAAATAGAATTTTTAAAAATAACTAAAATTATGACCTTGATAGATGGGTGTAACAGGAGTTTGAATTCAATTGAAGAAAGAATTAATGAACTGGGAGATAGATTAGAGGAAAACATCCATACTGAGGCATAGGAAGGCAGAGAATTGGAAAACAGAGAAAGGAATGTGAGAGGCATCTGGGATATGTGAAAATATCTAGTATATTTGTAATTTAGAATCCAAGAAAGAAAGGAGAAAAGAGAGTGGAGCAGAAGTACTATTTGAAAAGATAAAAGCAGAGAATTTGAAAAAACTGATAAAAGATATCAAGCCACAGATTAAAGCAGCACTATAATTCCCAAGAAGAATGAAAACAAGCAACACCATATCTAGGCACAATAAACTGATGAAAAACAAAGGCAAAAAGAAAATATATGAAAGCAATTTAAAAATCGCCTTTAAAGGAGCAATACTAATGCTAATAACTGACTGAAATAGAAGCAATGGAAACCAGAAAACAAAGGAATGACAACTTACAATAGCTGCCAAACTAGAATTCTATATCCAGTGACATATCCTTTAAAGAATGAAGGAGAAAAAAAGAGGCTTAAAGACAAAAAGCACCAAGAAACTCATTACCAGTAGAAACTTTTACAAAGCTATTCCAGTTAAAAATCTTACCACAAATCAGATGCAGACAATTTTGCCAGTGAATTCTTCCAAACATTTAAGGAAGAAAAAATATTAATTTTTTACAAAA
Organism: Neophocaena asiaeorientalis asiaeorientalis; assembly: GCF_003031525.2. Taxonomy (NCBI): domain Eukaryota; kingdom Metazoa; phylum Chordata; class Mammalia; order Artiodactyla; family Phocoenidae; genus Neophocaena; species Neophocaena asiaeorientalis. The sequence goes on along the minus strand of NW_020175700.1, from coordinate 2,380,120 downwards.
TCTTCCAAAGCATAGGAAAAGAGGGAATAAAACCAGAGTTATTTACCACATTAACAGGAAAAAGAATAAGAAAAATCATATGATAATTAACATTGAGAGAAAAATTTAAAGATAAATTCATGAGGCATACTATGTTCATGAGTTGGCATACTCAATATTGAAAGGTATCAATTCTCCTCAAATAGATCTGTGCAATATGCTTCTAAAAATCATATGGATATTGGCATGCAACAGCTTGGGTGGACCTTAAGGGGAGTATGCTGAGTAAGAAAAACAAAAATCTCAAAAGGTTACATTCTATTTGATTCTATTTATATAATATTCTTGAAATGATGAAATTACAGAGATGGAAAACAACTCAGTGGTTGCCTGTGGTTAGTATTAGGAGACTGGGGAGATAGCTGTTGCAATAAAGCAAGAAAAGCAATTAAAATGTAAAGCTTGGAAAGGTAGAAGTAAAACTGTCATTATTTACAGATAACATGATTATGTGCATAAAAATTTAACAAAACAGGTAAAACATTAAAATTAATAAAAGAATTCATCAAAGTCACTGGCTATACAATCACTATAAAAAATACATTGTATTTCTGTATACCAATAACAAGTATTAAGAAAATAAGAATCTTCCTCAAAATATGTTTAAACTGAAACTAATCATAAGGAAACTAGCCAGATCTAGACTGTGGGGCATTCTATAAGCTAACTGGCCTAGACTCCTAAAAAATGTCAAAGTTATAAAAAAAAAAATGGAGTAGAAAGAGAGAGAGAGAGGTTTTAAATTAAAAAATATTAAAGAAATATGGCAAGTGAATGCAATGTGTGAGCCTAAATTAGATTCCAGATTTTTTTTTTAGATATAAGCTATAAAATTCATCATATTAAAGGATAAAATTCAGTGGGTTTTAGTATATTCACCAAGTTGTATGAACAGCATCACTATCTGATTCCCAAATATTTCATCACTCCCCGCCAAAAAACCCCACAACTTTTACCTGTTAGAAGTCACTTCCCATTCCTTACTCCTCTTAAGCTCTGCCAACCATGAATCTACTTTATGCCTCTAGGAGTTTGCTTATTCTTGAAATTTCACATAAATTGAATCATACAATCCACGGCCTTTTGTGTCTGGGTTCTTTCATTTCTTTTTCATGAACATTTCATTAATGTTTTCAAAATCATCCATGATGTAGCATTTTATTAGTACCTCATATCTTTTTATGGCTGAATAATATTCCATTCTATGGTTTTACCACATTTTATTTATACATTCATCAATTGATGGACATTTGGATTTTTTTCTGTATTTTGGCTATTGTGAATAATGCTTCTATAAACATTCACATACATGTTTTTATACATATGTACATATACACTTGAACATTTGTTTTCAGTTCTCTTAGATCTAAACCTAGGAGTGGAATTGCTGGGTCACATAGTAACTATATGTTTAATGTTTGTAGGAACTGCCAAACTTACACAACTGCTACACCATTTTACTTTTCCATCAGCAATGTATGATAGTTCCAATTTCTCCACATCCTTGTCAACACTTTTTTTTTATAGCCATCTCAGTGAGTATGAAGTGGTATCTTATTGTGGTTTTGATTTGCATTTCCTAATGATTAGTGATGTTGAGTATCTTTTAATGTGCTTATTGATAATTTCTATGTTGTATTTGGAGGAATGTCTATTCAAATCCTTTGTCCATTTTTAAGTGGATTATTTATCTTTTTATATTGTTGAGTTGTATAAATTATTTATATATTCTGGATATTAGATACTTATCAGATATGTGACTTGCAAATATTTTCTTCTAGAATGTGTATTGTCTTTCCACTTTCTTGATAATGTTATTTGATATACAGTGTTTTTAGTTTTGATGAACTCCAATTTGTTCTTTCTTTGATTACTCGTCCTTTTAGTGTCATATCTAAGAGAACTTTGCCTAATCCAAAATCACAAATCTTCTAACCTATGTTTTATTATAATAATTTTATACTTTTAGCTCTTAAATTAAATATTTGATCCATTATGAGTTAATTTTTTATGTATGATGTACAGTAGAGATGCAAATTTATTTTTTAATGTGGATATCCAATTGTCCCATTTGTGGAAAAGGCTATTATTTTGTCTATTGAATGGCCTTGACACCCTCATCAAAAATCAATTGACCTTTAATGTGAGGATTTTTCTGAACTATCAGTTCTATTCCATTGATCTATATGTCTATTCTTATGCCAATTTTGATTACTGTAACTTTGTAGTAAGTTTTGAAATTGAGAATTGTGAGTCTACCAATCTTGTCCTTGTTTTTCAATATTGTTTTGGCTCTTCTGGTCTCATGAATTTCTGTATGAATTATAAGATTGTCCATATTTACAATAAAAAGACAGTTGAAATATTGAGAGGGGTTGCATTGAATCCATAAATCAATTTGGCGAGAATTGCCACCTTAAAAATATTAAATTGTTAAATCCATGAACATAAGGTATCTTTCCATCTATTTAAGCCCTTTTTAGTTCTGTGGTTTTTGTGTACAAGTCTTCCTAAGTATTTTATTCTTTTTGATGCTAATGGTAAGTGTAATTGTTTTTTAATTTCATTTTTGGAATGTTCATTGCAAGTATATAGATATACAATCAAGTTTTACATATTGATCTTGTATTATGCAATCTTGCTTAATTTACTCATTAGTTCTAATAGTTTCTTCATGGATTGAGGGGGGTTGTTCCTATATACAAGATCATGTCATCTGCAAATAGAGATTGTTTTACTTCTTTAATTCTAATCTGAATGCATTTTATTGCATTTTCTTCCCTAGCTGCCCTAGCCAGAACCTCCACTACATTGTTGAAGAGAAGCCGCAAGAGCCGGTATCCTTGTCTTTTTCCTGATCTTAAAGGGATAAGATTTTAGTCTTTCCTCATTAAATATGGTGTTAGATATAGGGTTTCCACAGATGCCATTTACCAGGTTGAGGAAGTTCCCTTCTATTCCTAGTCTGTTGAAAGTGTTTCTCATGAAAAGGTGTTGAATTTTATCAAATACTTTTTCTGTGTCTATTGAAATAATCATGTGGGCCTTCTCCTTTATTAATATGGTATATTACATTGATTGATTTTCATATGTTGAATCAACCTTTTAATGTGTTGATTCTTAGACAAATCCCAAAGTTACATGGCTTGTAATCCTTTTGATAAGTTTCTGGATTCAGTTTGCTAATATTTTGTTGAGGATTTTTGCATCAATCACAAGTATCATTGGTTTGTAGTTTTCTTATGAAATCTTTGTCTGGTTTTGGTATCATGGTAATACTGACCTCATAGAATGACTTGAGAAGAGCTCCCTGCTCTATTTTCTGGTAGAGTCTATAAATGATTTGCATTATTTATTCTTTAAACATATGATAGAACTCAACAGTGAAGCCTTTGGATTTTTGTTGTTGTTTTGGAAGCTTTTTTATTATTATTACTGACTCAAGCTCTTCAAGTGTACAGATCTTTTCAGTTTTCTATTTCTTCTTCAGTCAGTCTCAGCAGTTCATGTCATTTTAGGGATTTGTCCATTTTGTCTAGTTAATGTAATTTGTTGGCATACAACTGTTCATGCTCTTCCCTTCTAATCATTTTTATTTTTGAAGGCTGGTAGTCAAATCACCTATATTATTTCTGATTTTAGTAATTTGAGTCTTCTCTTTTTTCTTTTGGTCAGCTTAGCTTAATTTTGGTCATTTTTGACCATTTCAAAGAACCACCTCTTGATTTCATTAATTTTCTCTATCATTCTTCTATTTTTCTCTCTTTTTTTCTGCTCCAATCTTTATTATTTCTAGGCATTTACATCAAGGCAGAGAAAAGTTAAAAGGGCATACCAGGATGGGTAAATGACATGAGCTAAGGGTATGTAGATATGTGAAAGGGCACAACACTTTCATAGAATGGTGGGAAATTCTGTGTAATTGTTCCATAGTTTAGTAGGAAGAAAGGGGGGGAAATGGAGATGGAAAAGTGGATCTGGAAGAGCTTTGTAGTCAATGCCAAGGAAAAGTCTAGATTTTGTCCAGTGGACAGTGCAGAACCAATGGTGCAAGATGGGGATGTACAAATGAATTATATTTTAGGAAGGTCATTCCAGTGGATGTGTGGAAATATGTGGGAGGGAGGTGAGAAAGGAGGCAAGAAGTAGCAGTGGATGTCTTGCAGTGTTGGTGAGGATGGTGAGAAGGAATGTGTATGATGGGGATTTAGAGGTCCAGTTGGCAGGGTTGATGCACCATTGACCCTGAGGAGAGGGAGATGGACAGGGTGGTGATGACTGGATTTTCTGAGTGATGGGGCTGGTGGTGGTGTCATTAGTCATGTGAAGGGAGAGGAAAGGGGAAGAAGAGGACTTAGATTTGGGGCAGGTTTTGTGTCAAGGTGTCTTGAAGTATCCAGATAGAAATATCCAGTGGACAGTGGGAGACACAGACTGGGAACATGGGAAGAAGTCAAGGATGGGGACAGGTTTGAGAGCCTTTGGTGTATAAGCAGAAGGAGTGTGACCCACCCCAGGAAAAAGGCCATGGATGGAAGAGAACCTAAAACACCTCTGGTAACACCAATGTTTAAAGTTTGAACACAAGAAGAGGAGCCAGCAAAAGAGCTGAAGGGGACTGCCAGAGAGGAGCAATCAGCACAGTTAGAACACTGGGAAAGGGAGCAGTACCTCAAGGGCCAAAGGAAGGAAGGGATCCAAGGCAGGGCATGGTCAGTTTGACCAAGGGCCTCAAAGAGGTCAAATAAGATGAGGCTGCCAATGTCCATTGTCTTTGGCAATGAGCCATGAGCCACTCTCTCAAGGAGAGTGCTGGAGGCAGAAGCCTGAATGGAGTGGGCTGAGGAGTCCAGAGTAGGGGCAGGGAGTGAGGAAGTGGATGAGCAAGGGAAAACAACATTTCCAGAAGTTTGATGGGGACCAAGAGTAGAGAGGGAAAGTGGCCAACAGGAAGCCATGATTAGGGAAAAGTTTTTAGTTTTGGTTTTGCTTGGTTGTTTTGGGGATGTAATTGTTAATTTTTTGTGTCAACTTGACTGGGCCACGGGGTACTCAGACATTTGGTCAACACTTTTCTAAATGTGTGCATTAGGATGTTTTTGGATTAGATTAACATTTAAATCGGTAGACTGAGTAAAGCGGATTGCCCTCCCCAATGTGGGTAGGCCTCATCTAATTAGTTGAAGGTCTAAATAGAATAAAAAGGCTGACCCTCCCCCAAGTAAGAGGGAATTCTTCCTACTTGACTGCCTTCAAACTGGGACATTGGAGGGTTTTTTTCCTCAACTTCAGACTTGAACTGAAACATTGGCTCTTCCTGGGTCTCAAGCCTGCTGGCCTTAGGACTGGAGCCACACCATCAGCTCTCCTGTGTCTCCTCTTGCCAACTGCAGATTTGAGGATATCAGCCTCCATAATTGTGTGAGCCAGTTCCTTATAATGTATATGTGTGGTGTTGGGGGTGTGTGTGGTGTGTGTATTCTGTTTCTCTGAAAAATCCTGACTAATACAGGGGGTCCTAGGGAATGGTAGTGGTAGGAAGATAAAGCCTTTCTTCAGGCTGAAAGAAAGGGCTCTGTGGACAGATGGAAGAGTTGAACAGGAGAAATAGTAGGTGGAAGGGGCCCAGAGGAGGGGACACTGCCCTGAGGGGGCAGAGCTATTTACTGATCCAGTTACAGGGTCCTCAGTCCTCATCCATTATTTCATGCTCACCACAGGTCAGCAAGGCCATGTGGTTGAGGAGCCCTTATTCCCTTAGTTTATACATGAAATGGTTTATTTCCTCCAGCACCTGCCACCAACTGCAGAACCCCCATTCCCACTGGTTAGCAGCTCCTTAAGATGTTGTTAGGGAGCTATAACCGTTCGGCCTCCCTTAGTTACTCATTCTAGGCATTTTGATTCAATCCTGTTCATTTGTTATATCTTTACTCTCAAACTCCCATATAAAACTCCTCTCCACCCCAGTGGCCCCATGGCTTCTGTCCCTCTGCCCAAGTTCCTTCATGAGGAATTCTTCTGCTCCCTCTGAGGGCTTAGAGTGCTGGGCTGGTGGTGGGGGCGTCCCCCATTTCCTTCCCAGACATGCCATGCCCCTATTTTTCAGCCTTGAGGGCATGATTTCTTCTAGGGAACCTCCCTCCAAAACGCTTTAGACCAAGGAAGGCCTGAGGCTCCTCATCCATGGACCCATTCAGGGGACACATCTCCCGCCCACTCTCTTGTCAGGAGAGGAGGAAATGGGCTCTACTCACACTCACCATGGTCCCCACAGCTGAGGCCCCTCCTTCTCTCACCACTCTCCAATTCATATTGCTTGGGGAGGGAGGGATCTGCAAAGGGTAATGAATTAGAGCATGCATGAGGCAACACCAAGTGAAGCAGAAAAATACTCCTGAGAATAAACCAGAGAGGAGCTGGGTATGCTGGCTCAGTGGAGAGATGGCACAGGGGCCAGTCCAGCCAAGGCCAAATTGCATGGGTAACAGTTCCAGTAGTAGAGCAGGGCCTCTCAGCTATAATTAAGGTGCACACCCACCCTGGGTGTTAAGATGCAGATTCTTGTTCACCTTTCTGCGTGGGGTCTAGAGGTTCTGCATTTCTAACTTCCTGGGGATGCCAGGGATGCTGGCCCCAGAACTGTCCTTGGAGGGATCCCCCATTTCAGAGGCTCCAAAGAACCAATTGAAATCTCTTCTCAAAATTCCACCTACAAAACATCTCCCATGCCCTCCCCTCACACGTGTTCTCTCTCCTGTTTCATTTTATTTTCTATGAAAATGACATGAACAGAGCAAGAGAAGCGCAGAGAAGACCCATGGCATATCATACACTGCGATTTCATACTTAATCCTCTTAACAATCCTCCATTTCTCAGGTGGGGAAACTGAAGCCCAGAGAAGACCCATGACCAACTCAAGGGCACACAGCTAGGAAGTGGCAGAGCCAGGGTTTGAACCCATGCAGCTTTGGCTCTAGTACCCCCACCCAGCCTCTCAAGTGTGCACAGTTGTGGCTTCAGGAAAATTCCGGAAGCTGCAAAAGGACATGAGCAGAGAACCACTCCTCCATTGAAATTAGTAGTAAACACAACAGGGTGCCCACATCCAGCGTGGGTGGGAGCCCAGGAACATTGGACAGCTCATTTCTCCTCCAGGCCTTGGTTTCTCCCCTGTCCTCAATCACCCTGATGTCTCAGGCACCTGGAGAGCAGAAAGGGGACAGGTGTCTGCACCTCCTCTGCATCCCTCAACCTGCAGCAAGGGGGTCCTTGCTCCTTGGAATCATCACCAGTCTGGCTCCTTCTCATCTTCTCATGTCTTCTGCCCACGTAAGCTGTCCCTCTCCTCCCTTACGGAAAAGAGCCTCCTCTTACTCCCAGAGCCTGTCTTTCATCTTCCTGGAGCATCATCATCCTCACCATCCATCATGTTTACGTTATCTCCTGTCCTCTTCTTTCGTCTGTGAGCTCCGTGAGGATAAGTGGTCTCTCTCATGCTGCTGAGTCCCTGGGCTTAGTGCAGTGCCCAGCCTGTGGCAAGTTCTCAGGAGTTGCTGGTGGGTCCGAGGGTAGGATGCATTGCGATGATGCCAGGCAAAATCATGGCCCATTGTTTGGATATTTTGAAATGGAAGGGTGCTGGCTGACACCTCTGAAAACACTCAAGACAGGTACGTGTTTGGTGGTATGCCTGACCTTCTCTAAATGGAGGATGAAATAGCCTATGTGTTGCCCCACATAAGCCAAGGCCACAGTCCTGGGGTTCTTCATTTCCCACTGAGCCCAGCCTGCCTGGGGCCTCTTTTGATAAATAGAATAAAAAACCACCCACCTCTGTCCATCACGTGCTCTAGAGATGATCCCAGATTGCCATAAAACAAGGAAAGCTGCCCTACCTCCTGACATGTTCCAGAACAGCTTTGTCTCAACAAGTTGTGTGCCCATCATTCTTAAGTTTTTTGTCCCCTTTTTAAAAAATTGAGATATAATTGGCATATAACATTGTATTAGTTTCAGGTGTACAACATAACGATTGACATAGGCACACGTTGTCAAATGATCACAGAATAAGTCTAGTTAACATCCATCACCTCACATAGTTAACAAAATTTTTTCTTGTAATAAGAGCTTTTAAGATCTACTCTCTTAGCAACTTTTAAATATGCAATTACAGTATTGTTAACTACAGTCACCATGCTGTACATTACATCCAATGACTTATTTACCTTATGTCTGAAGTTTATACCTTTTGACCACCTTCACCCATTTCACCCACCCCGCACCCCTCCTCTGGCAACCACCAATCTGTTCTCTGTGTCTATGAGTTTTGCTTTTTCAGCTTCCACATATAAGTGAGATCATATAGTATTTATCTTTCTCTGTCTGACTTATTTCACTTAGCATAATGCCCTCAAGTTTCATCCATGTTTGTCACAAATAGCAGGTTTTCCTTCTTTTTTATGGCTGAATAATATTCCATTATATATATACCACAGTTGCTTTAACCACTCATCTGTTAAGTTCTTTCATAATTAAAATTTTAATAAGAAATACATGCATAAGCTTCAAAAATAATGATATAAAAAAGAATACATTGAGCAATCCTCCTCGATCCCACTCCCACTTTCTGCCCTGACCCCAGTAGTTTACTCTAGGTAATGCATGTACTGGTCAGGGTTCTGCAAGTGGGAGAGAGAGAAAGAGAGAGGAGAGAGAGAGAGAGGGAGAGAGAGAGAGTTTTAGGAATTGGCTTATGTGATGGTGAGGGCTGGCAAGTCCAAATTGTGCAAGGTAGACCAGTAGGCTAGAGACCAACTCTAGGGAAGAGCTGATGTTGCAGCTTGAATCCAAAGTCAGTCTGGAAGCAGAATCCTCTCTTCCACAGGGGACCTCAGTCTTTGCACCCACATTATGGAGCATAATCTGCTTTACTCAAAGTCTACGGATTTAAATGTTAATCTCAGGACTTCCCTGGTGGCACAGTGGTTAAGAATCTGCCTGCCAATGCAGGGGACATGGGTTCAACCCCTGCTCCAGGAAGATCCCACATGCAGTGGAGCAACTAAGCCTGTGAGCCACAACTACTGAGCCCGCATGTCACAACTACTGAAGCCCGTGTGCCTAGAACCTGTGCTCTGCAGCAAAGAGAAGCCACCGTAATGAGAAGCCCGCGCATTGCAACAAAGAGTAGCCCCCACTCGCCGCAACTAGAGAAAGCCTGTGCACATCAGCGAAGACACAACACGGCCAAAAATAAATAAAATTTTAAAAAAGAGACAGACATGTTTAAAATAAATAAATAAATGAAAAGTAAATGTTAATCTCATCTAAAAAATGCCCTCACATCAATATCTAAACTAATGTTTGACCAAACAGCTAGGTACCATGGGTACCAGAGCATAGTCAAGTTGACACACAAAATTAACCTTCATAATGCTTTTTATTAATTTTCAGCTTGACCGTTCACTATTTCTTTATTCAAGTAGAAGGAAATACAAATTTATACTTCAACTTCCCCTCTTATGTGAGTTGGGAAGTGCATACGCTATGCACTGTTCTGCACCTTGTTTCTTCACTTAACAATACCCTGGGTGATGTTTGTTCATCTGCTCCTAAAACGCTTCTTCTGTTTAGAAGCTGCACTGCATGGATGTGCAGTTTGTTATACCAGCCCCTGGGGAGGGACACTAACCAGTAACACCTTGTGCATGTCATTTCTTATAATGCCTATGGGATGGGTCCTTTAGATCTATCTGACAATTGGGGAACCTTGTGGTTTCAGTTTTGCCAGTTCAGAAGGACTCTCAGCAGTAGTGATGTTTGTTAAAGCATCTAGCCAAAATGTACAACATTCTCCGAAATTCCGTCTGTTAGCAAGGAGGAGGGCACCTCTCAACCCCGCTCACTGTTGGGGGGTGCCCGGGGAGGCCTTGCTGCACACTGAAGCTGCTGAACAGTCAGTTTGGAAAGGGAGAGCCTGGAAATTTCCTCAGGATAATCAACTTGACACAAGGACCCTGAGGTAAAAGAAATAGCACTTTCAACAGCAAGGAGAGTATTTATATGCTGAGCTTCTCTAGACACAGAGATTAATGAGCCTTGGGAGACAGCCAAGTTTGTTTTGGGAAAAGTCAAAGAGGGAAAGGCAGCCAGAGCAGACGGGAGGCCTTGTCAGCACCTCCCAGAAGCAACACAGCATTTCCTGGGTCCACAGCAGAGAAACACTGTGCAGGGAGCCTGAGGGCCTGAGGGGCCCATGGAGTGTGTGATAAGATTATTATTCATTTCCTAGGGCTGCTGGAACAAAGTACCAGAGACTGAGTGGCTTCAAGAAGAAAAAGTTATTCTCTCACGGTTCTGGATGCTGGAAGTTTGAGACCAATGTGTTGGCAGGTTGGTTCTTTCTGAGGCCATGAGGGAGACTCTGTTCCAGGCCGCTTGCCTGCCTTCTGGTGGTTTGCTGGCAAACTTCAACAGTCCTTCTCTTGTAGAATCATCACCCAGTCTCTGCCTTCATGTCTGCATGGTGTTCTCCCTCTGTCCATGTCTGTCTCTTTGTCCAAATATCCCCTTTTCATAAGGACAGCCGTCATATTGGATTAGGGGCCACTCCACTCCAGTATGACTTTTTTTTTTTTAATTAATTAATTTATTTTTGTCTGTGTTGGGTCTTCATTTCTGCACGAGGGCTTTCTCTAGTTGTGGCGAGCGGGGGCCACTCTTCATCGCGGTGCGCGGGCCTCTCACTGTTGCGGCCTCTCCCGTTGCGGAGCACAGGCTTCAGATGCGCAGGCTCATTAGTTGTGGCTCACGGGCCCAGCCGCTCCGTGGCATGTGGAATCTTCCCAGACCAGGGCTCGAACCCGTGTCCCCTGCATTAGCAGGCGGACTCCCAACCACTGCGCCACCAGGGAAGCCCTCCAGTATGACTTTTAACTAATTACATCTGCAATGATCCTTTCTCCAAATAGGGCCACAGTTTGAAGTACTGGGGGGTTAGGATTTCAACATATGAATTATTGGGAGACACAATTCAACCCATCACAGTGAAAGAAGGATCTGGACTGCCCCTCCCCCAGGAGAAACTGGATCTGAGAAAGATGGGTTTTATGACATAAATTCCACAACAACTGACGCAAGCAGAGTTAGAGAAAGTGTTATAAAACCTGGGAATCCATATTAAGTGGCTTTTCTCTGGGAAATCCCCAGTCTGTGAAAAAAAATTAGGATGTTTACAAAGCATTTTGTGGGACGGTCTCCACATCTTCGGCAAGTGTCACAGAAGACACTGTCATTTCTTTCTCTGAGGCCTCAGCCTGTGGGGCCAGAGACACATTCATGGATGGATTGGGCTGGAGCAAACCTCCGAGCCTCAGTTTCTTCATCTGCAACCTGGGGAGGATAATGCCAGCCTCACATGCAGAGTGAAGTAACTCATGTAGTGGCCCTGCACCACCTGGCACATGTAAGGGCTAAGTGACCTGGTCAAGGAGGACGGTGCCCACCCTCTGCTGCCCTGCCAGGTGCTCTGAGGGTGATTCTCATGTTGCACTCCCCTTGCGGGCCCTCCTCCACAGGGCCAGGTGCTGCACCCACCTCAGCCTGCTTCCTTCCCTTACACACCACCCCCTCCCCTGACTGCAGAGGCACCCATGGTCCCCACTGCAGACCCCGGCATCTGCTCCTAACTCCCTCACAAACAGAGGGCATGCTAACACCTCCCTCCACAAAGGCCCCTTTCCCAGCCAGAAGATGCCATTCCAGCAGAATCACAGATGCCCCTGAGTGTCACATGAGACCCGCAGGAGGGAAAGGGAGTCGCTTATCCCATCAGCAGTAGGACCTGCACAGGGAAAATCGCATACAGCAGGATAATATCTGCCAAGCAGCTACTGGCGCCAGACTCTCTCCTTTCAACAGCCCTCCAGGAGCTGGGGTTGAGGGGGGGCCTCCTCCCATTAAGCTGCTCCAATCTTGCCCAGGTCCAGAACTTGTTGAGAGCCAGAGGAGGCAACCAATAGGAAGTAAAAATGTCACCATAATTGTAAAATGTGGCTTACATCTGCAGACAGGAGAACCAGTAACACACCCCAGACAGACAGACTTCCTTAGCCATATAAGTCTTGGAGCCAGAGACACAGAGCAGGCCATCCTCCAACAGATATGTGTTAAAGCTTCTTTTCCTGGTGGAAATTTCCTGAGGCAACAGGAAGTTTTGAAACTTTTCATTCACTCACTCAGTCAGTCAGTCAACAAACCTTTACTATGCTTATCATTGAGGCCCCAGGCTGGGCCCTGGAAATGTAGAAGAGAAAGCTGTGGATTGTGCTTGATGTGAATATAGGTGGCCTGTGCGACAGCTGTAGCCATGACAGAGGCACAGTACAGACCCCTGGATGGGGATACTAACTAAGGGCTATCAGCCTAGCCCAGGTGCCATCAGTAAGGACATCTAATATCTTAACTTGGGCTTTGTGCAGATGACAAAGGGAATGTTGAGAAAGACAAGAACAGCAACTCTGAAATGGGGCCACGCTCTTCCTGGCTGGAAGGAGGTGTGGGGTTCCTGCCAGCATCAGCTCCCATCATGAAGTAGGGACAAGTAAGGACAGACTCTCCTAGGCCAGGCTTCCTCCCACAGCTGTGGGACCACAGGCCCTGGGCATGATCTGTGTGTCCTGGGCTGTCCAGCTATCTCTGGACAGGCTTTGCTTCCTTCTCAGTGTCTGCAATGCACAGCGGTCATGTGGGGCCAGCTGACAGGGGCAACTGGGTACCCTGGAGTCCAGGTCCATCCAGCCCACTGATCCGTGCTGGGTCATCTTCCCCGGAGGGCACACAGCCAAATCCTCCCCCAGCAGCAGCAGCAGTAGCAGCAGCCACAGGCCTTTTCAGGTCACCCCCTCCTGCCCAATGCTCTGTGGCCCACGCTTTAATAGGAGCCCAGGGCAGAGGCGTTAACTCTTCTTGGAGGGCTCAGGGATTTTTTCAGAGAACATCAGTTAAGTTGAGTCTTGAGAAGGAAATCAGAACCCCTCCAGCAGACCAAAGGAAAAGGGTGTTCCTGGTAGAACAAAGGGGAGATGTGAAATGGCATGAGAAGGTCCAGCTGAAGCAAGAAGGCAGGGCCTAGCAGAGGAGGAATTGCAGGCAGGACTGCTGAGGCCGGGGCCCTACCTGAGGGGGGCCCAGGGAGAAGGAAGTAAGGGGGACATGCTGGGGGCTGGGCTGGCCAATGAGAGGTTTCCCTCTGTAAAAGCTGTGTTTACTTCCAAGTGCAAATCTCAAGAAATGGAAGTTTGCCATAATATTAGATACCATCATCTGAATAGGCTCATTTGGTATACTAAGATGCATAATTTCCGTTAACACAGATAAACTCTTATTTCCATTTACTTAGAAATGAGTTTTAAAACATACTGAGAAGGTAGCCGCCTCTGTGGATTAATTTGCAGGGTGCTAAGCTGTGCTACTAGCTGGTCACTAGATCCTGACATTTCACCCTTTGGATCATGTCCACAACTGTCTCTCATTAAAATACAAGCATCTTGGGCCAGTGACACTGACCTGATTTTAACCTTGAGTGTTTACCACATCTGAGCTAATCTGGGGAAGTGGGTGTAGGGAACATTCAGGCAAGGGGTGTGGACCAGCCTCCGGGTTCATTGAACAGCTTTGTGAATCAGCTCCGGACTGTGCTGGGGCAATTCAGGGGCTGCAACTAGCCGAGGTTACTTGTCTTGGTGCCGGGAGGAAGTTCTCTGAGTTTTATTGTCAGAGCAGCAGCCCCAGTGGAAGCTGGAACCTTTGGGGTTTAATTTGATAGAGATTAATCCTGCCTTTTCTAACGTAGATAAGGGCCTCAGTCAGGCATCCTCTTTTACACGGGAGGCCTGGGAACCTGGCCTTTGCCAGGCTGAGAAATAGATCCAAATAGAAATCCAGGAATGTGCTTCCAAATTGGCAACATATCCACTTGTTTATTCTTGTGTGTGTGTGTTTGCTTATAAATACCCAGTTTTTTCAAAAAAACATGAGGCAACTCATAAAATTGACATATAATTGGTTAATAAAATTAAAAAACAAAAAGCTATGAGAGTTAGTCTCTGGGTTAAGCTTTAGGTTTTGCCCTGAACTTTCTGGCAGCTAGGGCAACAAGGGACACATCCCAAGTTTCATAATTCTCATTACGATAACACCTCAAAGATTCCTCCCCCGGCCTCCCTCCTTGTTCACTGACATCCTCAAACCTTCACTGAGCACCTACTGTGTGCCAGGCCTAGGGCCAGTCACAGAGGGCTCTGTCCTCAGAGGGCTCTCAGCCGAGGGTGGTGTTTTCCAAGCTGTTGCAGACATGCCCAGTTCTGGGCCATGAAATTGAATGAGTGGGTCACAGCCGGCATCTTACAAAATGGAAAATGATGAGCTAGAAAAGAACAAAGGGCACCATCACATGTCGGCAGGGGAGGGATGGTTTCTTTCAAACAGATCTCTGTTGGTGTGGACATGAGTCCCAGGTCGAAAGGATGGTGTGGGGCATGGTCATAACAGTTTGAAAAACACTGTTTCCAATTGGGATACTGCAGGCATGTTCT
>NW_020175700.1:2335051-2365225 GCF_003031525.2 Neophocaena asiaeorientalis asiaeorientalis | reverse complement strand
GAGGGTGAAGGGTGTCATAAAGATTCCTCCCAACCCCAATTATTGCCGTGTTGTACTTCAGCAATAACCTTGCCAGTTCTGGCATCCAGATCTAAAAAAAAATCATAAATGGAGAAAGCTCAGAGAATGGGCTCATTGAGAGCAGTCATGGACCACTTGCAGGCACCCAGAAGGAGGATGGAAACCGTTCCATCCAGCAGAGGCTGCGACCAGAGGAGGAGCAACTCTTGGTAGAGGAACCAGAGCACAGGGTTGTGTTCCTGTATGGATTAAGGGTCTACTCACCCTTTTCACTGCCATTGTCCCCAGCAGAGTCACAAAGGAAAAGGGCTGTGGAATGAGGGAATTTTAAGTTTCTTAAAAGCCCAAGCAGTGGTATAAGTAAATATATACAGCCTCTGAGCAAAGCAAATGACCTGGGCTTGGTGCTGGGAACACCATCGATCTGTAATCCAGGGGTGGAAGCCAGAGTCTGGGAAGTATGTTTCCAAGGGTGGGGGCTGCCTAAGGCTGCTTGGGGCTTCCACAGCACAGATTTACAGGGTCAGGTGAGCCCTGAACTCTCAGGCTGGGCTGGTTCTTCCTAGGAGGACAGAGCTCCCCCAGAAGCCAGCCAGCTGAGAGGTCCTGCAGCCTGGAGCCAGGCACGTGCAACAAGGCCAGAGGCTCACTCTTAGCTGGGAGGGGCTGAGGGGACGTCTTCTGGCCAGAGATGGGCCTGTCGCCAATTGTGCCATTGCAATGGCAGCATGTCGCTAAAGAGGACAAATCCAGGACTCCGGCCAGACTGCCAGCATCTTACAATGAATCCTGACTTGGGCCTCAGCTCTGTGACCTTGAGGGGTTACTTCACCTCTCTGTGTCTCAGTTTCCTCATCTGTAAAATGGGGGTGATAATACAGGTCAAAATTTCAAAATCCAAAAAGTCTCAAAGAAATGAAAAAGGTTGTAATAAGTTGGGGAAGACCTCACTACATTGATCTGAGGACATTAATATCCCTCATTTAATCCTACTTGGTATGTGTATTCATAAGTTTGCTGCAAAAATATGAATGTGCTTAACAAGTTGCTCTTCTGGATCCTGCCAGGGTTTTATATAATAAAAGCTTCTAAAATCATGTCTAAAATCAAAATTTTAGAATTCTAAAGTGTATCTGGCCCCAAGGCTTCAGAGGTGGTCTTGGGGTCCCTCCCTAAGGATCTTAGGATAAGTCTGTTGAGAGGATGCTCAAGTCACTTAGAGCTGTCCCAGGCACACCAACATTTAGACTGAACACTTCCAGGGCAGAGGTGGCATCACTTATCATTTCAGCTAAAGTCAGGGGCAAATTTTGTACCACCCTTTCTATCGGATGCACTCCTTGTAGGGAAAACTGCCTGCAGGCTGTACTTGAATAACGATCACTAATCCCTCCAGGAAGCTGCCCTCAGAAACCAAGGGTCATCTCATTTGGAGAGATCTCTGAAGTCATTGGAGGGCCACACGCTCTGCTAGTGGTGTTCCCTTAAATAGTTGGAGTCTTTTATGAGCACCTCTAGGGTGCAAGTGCCTGTGTTTGGGGAAGAGAGACAAGTTAATTGCCTGGATTTCACATAAGCAGGATTCCGAGGTGTGCATGGTGTCCCTGAAGAGAAAATGTGTTTATAATTGTTACCAACAATCCAAGTGAAACCTCCATCAATCAGGGGACAGGGGGCAGAGCCTCCAACATGGTCTTCCAGGTCCCAGTTCCATTTGAATAACTGAGTGAGCCCTTGTTTTGGAGGGATGACTGGCCTCAGGCCACCTGTCTTATGTGTCCTATTTGTCCACACCACCAACTGGGTGGCATTTGTCCACTCCACCGAATGAACATCTAGGGAAGTGGTTGGCGTGGGGTATTGTGTCAGGGTGACTTCAAGACCACCCTCAGTTTCAATGATTAGCTAGAAGGACTCACAGGACTCAGAAAAGCTGTTATAGTTAACAATTTTTTATAGCAAAGGGATATAGATTAGACTCAGCAAAGGAAAAGGTGCATAAGGTAGAGTCCAGGAGAAACCAGGTGTAAGCTTCCAATTGTCCTCCCCCAGTGGAGTCACATGGACGGTGCTTAATTCTCCCAGGAATGACATGTGACAACAGGTGCAAAGTATTGCCAACCAGGGAAGTTCACCTGAACCACGGTGTCCAGGGTTTTTACTGGGGGCCAGTTACGTAGGCATGGAGTGTCCATGTGACTGACCTTAGTCACTCAGTCTTCAGCCTCCCAGAGGTCAGACTGATACAGTGTGGCCCAAGCACCCACCATAAATCACATTGTTAGCACCAACCGCCTGCTGTGGCCCCAGGCCCCGGGTAATCAAAGACACTTTTTTCAGGTAGAGTATTCAAGGGCTGAGAGGCTATCCCCCAGGAGCTGGTCAAGGGCCAATTCTGAAGACCTTTGGAATGTGCAGAGTCTGGGCAACCAAGGCCTGCTGAGTTAACTCATGACTGCCCCAAAATGCAGTAGCTGGGCCATCATCCGCTGTTAACAAAGACAAAGGTTTAGAGGAACAGCCATCAAATCGTGGTTAGGGCTGTCTGGCAAGGGATGGCACCTCTAGCATCAGTTAAATTTAAGGCACTTGGGAGAACCACACCAGGACAGGCATTTTCCTCAATGAGGAAGACTCCAAACCCCATCAGTGGAATATGGGCACCTCCTTCCACAACAGGATCAGGTGTGATGGTGACTTGAGCACATTTATCCAGTAGAGCCATAAAAGTTTGAGTCCCTCCCCCCTTGGAAGTTCCCCCCAATACTCAGCTTTTTCCTTAAAGTGGCTGAGGTCAGAGTAGAGGGGATGGGAGGGGTTGGGGGCACAGAGGGAGAGAGTGCTCTGCACAGTTAGCAAGGTTTTACGTTTACTTTCAGGTTCAAGTGGCCAATAGTGGACTAGGATCAACTAAAGGAACTTGTTTGGGGTCTACCCAAAGCTCTACACTGCAGAGCAAGTTCCCTCTTGCTGTGTTCAGCTTTGGGGACTCCTTGACTCAGCAGCCATAACCACACTGACTGGGGGGTGGAGCTGCCTCAGTGTCATGATCACCTCCTTTCCTCCTTCCTCCCAGAGGAGAGCCAGCAACAAGCAGCATATTATTCCAGCTGCTTCTTCCCATCCTCCCCATCACTGCTCAGCTGCTAAACATTCATTAACAGGTAGAGCAGTGGGGGCCCTTACTCCCTTGACCCTCACCCATCACTTGGGGGAGAGTGTCTACTGGACCCCAGGGAGCCTCCTCATGTCCCCTCACCCAGGCCACAGAGGCTCTGGTCCTTTCTCTTCAGAAAGCCCTGTCTCTGTTGTCATCCCATCCTCACTACCAAAAACTGTCCAGATCTATGCAAGAGTCTGAGATTTCACACTACTTGCAAGCTAACAAGTCAACCTGCCACAATTACGTACATGCTGGCCAAAGATACAAGCCTTCTGGATCAGAGGAAAGGGGCTTTGCTGCTCACAGCACAGCAGCACCATAAACTTCATGTTGGCATAATTTCTCTTGCCCTCCTGTATTAGTTTCCCAGGGCTGCCCCAACAAATCACCACCAACTTTGTGGATTAAAACAACAGAAATTAATTTTCTTACAGTTCTGGAGCCATAGGTTCAAAATCAAGGTGTCAGGAGGGCTGAGCCCTTCTGGAGGCTCTGAGGAATAATCTGCTCCATGCCTCCATCCTAGTTTCTGGAGGTTACTGGCTACTTCTTGGCATCACTCCAGTTTCTGCTTCTGTCTTCACATGGCTTTCTGCCCCTGCATCGCCTCTATGGCTCTCCTCATAAGGACACCAGTCATTGGATTAGGGCCCACCCTAATCCACCATTTTAACTTGATTACATCTGCAAAGACCCTATTTCCAAATAAGATCACACTCACAGGTACTGGGGGTTAGGACTTGAACATGTCTTTTGTGGGGACATGATTCAACCCACTATACTCGCAGATTCCACAGGGTGATGCCAAGGCAGGTACAGGTGGCTTCTGTGCATCTAGTGGGTTTGCATCACAGCTGAGGAACCCTGAGCTCAGGAATCCTCATTCTTTTATAATAAGCTGCAAGCAATTCTGCCCAATCTTTGCTCCAGAGGGAGAAATCATCTTCATTATACTGGACAGCAGCACACGTCTGCCCTTGCTTGATAGAGGGAGACACTAGGTCCATCTTCCAAGGATGTTTACAAACGTCTTTGAAAAGTTAGTCCAGAGTCAAAGACTATGGGTGCCGCTACTCACAAGATGTGCAAGATTGGGAGAAACTCCTTGAGAAGTGTCTCCCAATGGGACACAGGCTTGTTGGGGAGGGGATGGCAGAGCAGCTTCTCAGCAGAGGAACAAGAGAGGCTGGTGTGATGCTCCAGAGCCCAGGACATCCGGAGCCACCGTCTCCCAGCACACGTGATGCAGGCCTGAGCTGAGCATGGCCATAGGCAGGCCGGTCACCCTCTTTCTTTTCCTCTCCTACTTTTCTTCCACACAGCAAACACAAAGAGCCACATCAGCATCTCCTTCAGGGCTCTGTAACCCTTCTGCCCCCTGTTTTGCCACACGGCAACCTGACCTGAGTTTGGACTAGGGCCTGGGTCCCTCCTGCCTTTTGTCTTCATGGTGAACAGGCAAGCCTGGCATGGAGTTAACTGCCCAGGCTCTGTGGTTAGACATCCAGCTCTGCCTCTGGGTGATCCCAAGTCTCAGTTTCCTCATCTGTAAGATGGAGATCACAACAAGAAGGCCTGTTTCGGACAGCTGTTATGAGGGTAGAGGAAGCTGGTGCTCGCTACCATTGCTGCAGTGTAGACACACATTGACAAGGCCCATCTACCCTTTAACAATGGAGCCCCGGGTGGCTGGGGGGTGCATTGCAAGGAAGCTAGAACGTGATTCACTTGAATGTGAATCAATGGGCCATTCATCACACAAACTGATGGCCTGTTGCAAAACTATCTATGACATGGGCCAAGGATTTAAATCAGGTTATGAAAAAAAGAAAGCCATGGATGACTTAAGAAGCTGGCCACTTGACTCATATCTGACCTTCTCCAGAGCATCACCAGTCTCACACCAGCCACCCTTTGAAGAGGCAGAAAGGGAGGGCGGGAAGCTCGTTCGTTTCAAATAAGTCATAAAGTTTAAAAGTTCATGTTACCGAAAAAGTCTCCAACTAGATCCCATTGTGCATATGATTTTAATGTTCACCAAAGATGGTATTTCAACCCAGCAGGAAAAGGATGAGCTACTTAATAAATGGGTCTGGCACAGTTGGCCATCCAGCTGAAGACCATCAAGTTGGACTTTATTTTACATCATACACAAAAATTAATTCCAGAACAATGAAAGATTTAAATGTAAAAGAAATAGTAATGCAGTTCAAATCTTAGAAGAAAATATAAGGGATTAAATCTACGTGAAAATTTATCTGGCGAAACAGCCAACCCAGAAGCTATAAAAAAAGCACATCTGATTATATAAAAATTAAAAAATTTTGAATGGCAAAAGGCACCACAAACAAATTTGATATACAAACAGCAATTTTAGAAAAAAGGTTTGCCATGCTAAAAGGCAAAGCGTTCATATCTACTAGGGTGAATCATATGAACTTGCTGTTTTCATTGGTCATAACAGTAAAATATTAACAATTTCATACAGTTCAACATAATACAGTATTGACATAAAAAAAGGCAAAAGAAAAAATGGAAATGATAGGCAAAAAGAAGGCAATTATAGCAGGGATTTCTAGTTGCTTATTCCAATTACCATCTCCCTAAACCTCCATCTTTCTCAGTAATAAAATTCTGATTTTACCCAGAGTAGTAACTCAGAACCTAAATTTCCCAACCTTCCTTGCAACAAGGTGTAGCCACCGGATTAAGTTCTGACTGAATATATGCAAACAGGAGTATTGTGTGTTATGTCCAGGAAATCTCCTTAAAGGGAGGGAGTGTGCCGTCCTTTGTGCCTGCCTGTCTCCTGCTGCTTGGAATGAGGGTATGATACCAGCAGCTATTTTGGAACAGGGGGCTGAGGACCACAACCATACCGGAGAGAGCAAAACAGAGCATTGGAAGACATCTGATTCACTGACAAGTTTGTAAAGCCATGATTCCAACCATGTACGTCCAACCTCCAGAATCCTTTTATAGGAGACACATAAATTTCTATCCAATTTAAGCCTCTGCTATTTTGGGGGTTTTCTGCTGTATGCAGCTGAACCTAACCCAACTAACACAGCAATTTACAGAGGAGCAAATTTAAATGGCCAACATAAAAAGGTGCTCAAACTTGTTAGTAATTAGAAAAATGTAAATTAAAGAAACAACATTTCACTTTATAACCAACAGATAGATTTTAAAAAAATAAGTGTTAATGTGTATTGTGGGCAAAGATGCAGGATGTGTATTGTGTATTGTCGGCAAAGATGCAGGGCAACTCTGAAAGGAGTTGCTGAAATGTGAATTGTGGCATTTTTGCAAAGCAACTTGGTAATACCTAGTAAAATTAAATCTACTCTTAAATTCAATTCAATTCAATTTATTAGTAAAATTAAATTAACTCTTCAATTCAGCAATCCCATTCCTGGGAATGAGAGTGATAAAGGAATCCATATATATATAGGGCTATATTTGCATGGATATTAACTTTATATTGGAAAAATAGGAGACAAAGTGAATGCTATTGACAGGGAGATGGTTGGACGACTTACGGTTCATTCACAACTTGAATAACATCGTCTCAGGTTTGATTCCCCAGGAAATAAACTCTAAGGCTGGGATTGGCGAACAGGAAGGTTACTGGGAAATGCCCTTGGGAATTACCCTATGAGAGAAGTCTCTGCCAAACCACAAAGGGCTGGAGCTGGAGAGGCTTTTCAGCATTGCCCAGAATTGAGCTCAAGGGGACAGGCCTTTGGACCTCTCTTACTGACCAGGGTTCTTAGCCTCCTTGATCAATAGAAATTGATAAGAGGCCAGACAAGAAATTCAGGCAAGGCTTTATTGGGACTCCTGCTGCAGCATGAGGGAGTGAAAACAGGTTAAAGTTTCCCTTGCTTGCTCACTGAGTGGGGGGCGAGCTGGTTCCTGATATGGGGTGAGGGTGGGGGTGTGTCCAGGGGTCGGGCAAGTGTGCTGGCTTAGGTGGTGGTGTGTGCAGGGGGGCATGCGCAGTACCCTGCTTTTGCTCCTGGCTCCTCAGAAGTGGCAGTTGGGTTTTTGGTATTTTTGTATCTTGTTGTTCACAATTTGCCCCAACCGTGCATGCACACAGGTATTCTTAGTCCTGTATAGTTTCTTTGTATTTTGTTGCTTGAAGAGATGTTTGTCCAGGTGCAAGCACTGCAGCAGAGGGTCCCAGGTCCCAGGTCCCAGCCTGTCCCAGCTCCACACTAACCACTAACCTGGATGCCCCCAGGATGGGACTTAACCTTCAGCAGACAGCAATCCCCAGAGTGAAACTCAGCTGTGAGCCACCCTGACCAATAATCCTGGCAGTTGGAGGGGCAGGGGGCACCATAGCATCCACTACTGTCTATTCCTTGTGTCACTTGGGTCCACTGGATTTGTGTGGTAAGTTCATTTCATCCTTCAAGATTTTGGTGGGTCTCTTTTCCTGGAATTTTGGAGCTGGATCACCTTCCGGCCAGCGACGAAGACCACATCACTGGTGGGAGCTGGAGCGCTAGTAACCTCTGGCGTGCTGCTACGATGCAATGGGCAACTGTCATGGGGTGGGTACTGGGGTAGTGTATTACCTCAGATTGCTTTAACAAAAATACCATAGGCTGGCAGATTTAAACAACAGACATTTGGACACAAAGCCAGATGCGTACAGAAGGAAGATGATGTGAAGAGTCACAGGGAGAAAAAAAAAAACACAGAGAGAGGCTGAAACAGATCCTTCCCCCAAGATCCTCAGAAGTTCTGGGAGCTGGGACGTCCAAGATCAAGGGGCTGGACAATTTGGCTCCTGGTGAGAGCTCTCTTCCTTGTTTGCAGACAGATGTCTTCTTGCTGTTGTTCTCACATGGTAGAAAGAGACCCTTGTTCCCCTGTCTCTCCTTATAAGGACACTAATTCCATTCCTGAAAGCTTCACCCTCATGGCCTAATCACCTCCCAAAGGCCACACCTCTAAATACCCTTATATTGGGGATTAGGTTTCTACATATGAGTTTTGGGGTAACACAATCATTCAGTCTATAGCAACTTTCCAATATATCATGTATTACTTTCCTAGGGCTGCTGTAACAAAGTACCACAAACTGGGTGGCTGAAACAACAGAAATTTATTTTCCCGCAGTTCTGGGGGCTAGAATTCCCAGACCAAGGTGTCAGCAGGGCTGGTTCTTCCTGAGGGCCATGGGGTAAGGATCTGTTCCAGGCCCCACTCCGTGGTTTGTAGATGGCTGTTTTCTCCCTGTGTCTCTTCACGTTGTCTTCCTTCTGTATACATCTGTCTTTGTGCCCAAATTTCCCCTTTTTGTAAGGACACCAGTAATATTGGATTAGTGCCCACCCTAATGACCTCATTTTAACTTGGTAACCTCTGTAAAGACCCTGTCTCCAAGTGAGGTCACATTCTCAGGTTTTGGGAATTAGGACTCCAAAAAACATATTTTTTGTGGGGACATAATTCAACCCATTACATACCATGTCCACTGTCTGCCGCAAATGGCAGTTGACGTTGTGCAGTGTGGATGTCCTCTGTGCCCCAGTATGCCACAGAGACCCTCCTCACCCCCCACGTCAGGTAGGGTTATGACTGGGTTAGATCAGCACACTCCTCACAACTGAGGCATGTAGTATGACACTCTTAATTTTAGATCCTGCACTAGTTTCTATGGGTCGTTTTGAATCATGATTGTTGGATTTTTTAAACATCTATTTAGTTTTCTATGTTTTTATCAATAATCTAATCCTAAACTCTCTCCCAATCTCTTTCAATACATTGAGACATATCTGACTTGCTTCACTCTAGACTGGGTGACCACCCCCGCTACCCCCGCCATCTCATGCATATCCTTCACCACCACCCATCCTTCCGTGATGGAGTCTCTGTTTCCTGGATGCCTTTTCATCACTTTTGTTTTACTCCTTTGTTTTCGGAGTGACAAATCCTTCAGTGGCATCTTGAGAAATGGTATACTGGAGGTAAATTCTGGGAGATCCCACATATTCAGAAATACTTCTATTTCATCTTTTCGCTTCATTGATAGTTTCGCTGGATCTAGACATTCTAGATTGAAAGCCATTTCTCTTTAAAATTTTGAAGACATTGTTCTACTCTCCCTCGCTGCCTCACGAGGTAGCTCCACAGCACTTTTGTCTCCTCCAAGGTTCCAGCTCCCACTGAGTAGGCTCCCATGACATCACCTCCTGCTAATGCCCCCCAGCCTAGGGGGATGGTGGCTCCACCATGGTGGCTAATGCCCTCCACTGGTTCATCCATTACCAGTGACCCCAATCCCTGAATGCAGTTCCCTCTAATGTGAATACTCTGAGTTGTTTCTTGGTTAAATCCTGACTGTAGAGAGGTCCACTGTTCCTGAAAGGACCTGAGGCTGGAAATGATGCTGAAAGGTTTGGTTAGAGACACAGCAGCCCCTCAGTCGATGGTAGCTTCATGCTTTAGGAGCATTAGTCAAGTACATATTCAAATCAGTTACATGGATGTTTTGCTGAGCCCCTTCTGGGTTCTAATCATGGGGTTAAGAAGATGTTTACAACCTGGTTTTAAGCACCTACTTTGTACATACAGGATGCATTAGTTTGATGTCTGTTTGGAGGTGAGAACAGTCCTGCTGAGGGGCCCGACATGCTCATGCGTGTGATCAAAGCTTTTGTAGCCCAGGGGTCCTGGCGGAGCGGCATTAGCAAAGGTGCCTACAATTCCACAGGTTCATGCTCTGACCTGCAGTAACACAGAACACTAGCCGAAAAGTCTCTCTAGGCAGAAAACCCTGGTGGTCCCACCAGGGCACCATGAGGAAGCTTCTGGGCAGGATGCTGGGCTGGGGAGTCCAGGGCCCTCCTTCAGCTACCTTGGCTGCCCTTGGCCTCTCGTCTCCCTCAGTCCCACACCCTGGCTCCAGGCGCTGCTTCCAACAGCTGCCCCTGGCCCCCCACTCTATTTGGGTGGCCCATTCTCACTCTGCAGTCTGAAATATCACTGAGTGCGGCTTCCTCCTGGACCTTCCCCCTGGTACAAGTGCCCTGAGTCTTCATCTGAGAGACCTCCCACCTGCCCAGCCAGCCCTGCTGCTCCCAGCCTACCACCACCTGAGCGGAACTTCAGGTCAAAGGGTTCTGGTTGGAATGTCTGGGGAGGGAGGGGGTGGGCATGCCAAAGAAGTCCCTTTGGCACCATCCTTGCCTCCCTTCATCCCTGCCCCGCTGTTGACATTCTGGCCAAGCTTGGAACTGACTCGTATGGTCAGGACACCTGCATGTTAACCTTTAGAGAACACGGAGGCCTCCAGACAAATGCAGGCTCTGAACACTGGATTTCAGGCACTGCAGGCAGCACTGTCCAATAGGAATATAAGGTGAACCAGATGCAGTTTTAAATTTTCTAGTAGCCACATTAAAAAGTAACTAAGAGGTGACGTTGTTTTTAATATTTTCTGTAACTTAATATATCTAATATAGTGTGATTTTACCATGTAAGTCATACTAAAAATTATAAACGAGAACTGTCCCCCACCCAACCCCAGGGGACTGGGAGGAGATGGGGACCATGGAGGTGTTGAGCAGGCCCTCTGACCCTAGGCATAACTCCCAGGTATGCCCAGGGGAGCCTGAGCTGAGTTTAAAGGTTGGCACCAGAGAAAGCAAGGAGATTGGAAAATGGTGAGGGTGGAGGAGTACTGAGGTTTTGCTCCTGAGAGGTGTTAAGATGTGTCTATGAAACTTTTAAACACCCTGTTGTATACACCAAGGTCTTGTGGGTGTCGCTACTCTGGGAAACCAAAACTGGAGACCAAATTTCCTGCCAAGGTGGAGATGACAGAGCAGCCCCAGGTGGGAGTCAGCCTGGGATGGCCTGGGAGCTCGGGCCAGGCACTGGGCTTCTCAGGCAGGCGCTCACTGGGTCTGAGGGCGGTGTCCCCGCTGACACTGCTTATGACAGCCTGCCTGGTTCGTCAGAGCCTGTTTGCAGTTTGCAGGCACTTCCCCACACCCTGGCCCACGGGGATATGAAATCTGACACAAATAAAGCTGTTGACGAACAGACTTAAAACTCACCTGGGGGCTTCCCTGGTGGTACAGTGGTTAAGAATCTGCCGGCCAATGCAGGGGACACAGGTTCGAGCCTTGGTCAGGGAAGATCCCACATGCCGCAGAGCAACTAAGCCCATGTACCACAACTACTAAGCCTGCGCTCTAGAGCCCACAAGCCATAACTACTGAAGCCCGCGTGCCTAGAGCCCATGCTCCGCAACAAGAGAAGCCACCGCAACGAAGATTAGCCCCCACTCGCCACAACTAGAGAAAAGCCCACGAGCAGCAATGAAGACCCAACACGGCCAAAAATAAATTTATTTAAGAAAACACAAAAACTCACCTGAGAAACCTGTCTCCAGATCAGAGCAGTTCTGAGCCTCACAAACCACCTCCAGCTACCTAAGTTAGGGTGGGAATGTACTTTTTAATGAAAAATGACTTTTACACCTTTATGGTTTCCCCCTTGGTAACAATGATAGCCACATTCCCGGAATGCTCACTGTATGCCAGTCATCTGGAGAACAGCAGGGTCTATCACAGATCCTTTATTTTAAATTTTATTTTATTTTGGAGTATAATTGATTTACAATGTTGTGTTAGTTTCAGGTGTACAGCAAGTGATATATATATTCTTTTTCAGACCCCATTTTATAAACAAGAAAACTGAGGCTTGTGGAGGTCACAGAATTTTCCTACAGGTCCTAAGGTATGGCTCTAGATTCAAAGTTGGACGACTAACTTGAGCACCTGTTGCTTCAGCTGCTGCTTGGCAGGTCCATCACCTCCTCATAACAAGATAAATGTGTGGAGCAGAGACAAGTTTAAAAATGCAAATGCACACAAATAAGGCAATTAAAGTCACCTAGGAAGAACTACTAGGAACATTCTGCTTTACAACCTCGGATGGATGTAGGGTGATGCGTGGGTATTCGCCCCTTACTTTGTTTTCTAGAGATTTTTAAAACAGTGCTTTTTATTCATAAACATCCTTCCATGTCTATAACTACTCTTCTACAAGAGTATTTTAAATGCGTGTACATATTTTATTCCATTTCATAAACGACCTAAATGAGTTCAACCTAATCCCCTTTTATTGGACATTTTTGGGTTCCCCCCCTCATTTCTCACCACTAAGAATACTCTTATAGCAAATCTTTTTACATGTCCTAATTATTTCCTTTGTAAATTCCTAAACGTGGGAGGCAGAATCAGGGAATGTGCACATTTTAAAAGCTATTGCTACAAATGTCCCAGTGGACACTCCCACAAGCAGGGCCTGAGAGTACCCTATCCCAACCTGTGCAACCATACAATCCTTTTAGGTTTGAGTTTTTCAGCTTCTTGCAGCTATCTGAGTTTCCACTGATTTGACTATCTGTAAAGTTAACACCCTTTTTCTATGTGTATTTCTTTAGTGAATTGTTTACATCATTATTCCACGGAGTGTTTGTTTTTTCTTATTAAGGTCTGAAGGCCTTTAATATATTAAAGATATTAACATATCAAAGACAACAAATTTTTTACCTGATTTGTCATATGCCTTTTAACTTTTTAATGACTTTTTTGCTGTACCAAATGCAATCTATTTCTTAAACCTTTTTTCTACACTTTCCCATGAATTCCTACAGTTGGTGACATCTTTGGAGCTGTGAGCTTTAACACTCACTGCCACATTTCTTCCAAGGGCTTCTTTTCTAACAATGACTTTACAACACGTGGAAGAAGTCAGGAGGTTTTGATTTATCCATTTTGTGGATAGGAGACTGAGCCACAACGACCAATGGATTTTCCTGTGTCACTAGAGAAACCACAACTAAGAAACCAAATCAAGACTACCAGATTCCACAGAGTAGGTATGGCAAACCAACTTCACTTCCTCTGACAATATTGCTTGATTGGTCATGGCTGTCCTGTATATTCCATGCAGAGGCCTAACAGCTGTCTGGGCTTCGGTGATGAACTAGCAATGTCTGCCAGGTGGTGGGTGGAGAGTAAGTGCTTTGAAAACTGCCACAGGGGTAGAAGGTGTGTCCAGACACTATGAGAAGGGAAGGGGTGTTAATTATAATTGTGTTGAGACAAGAGGCATAACCTGGAATTGTTCCAGGCAGAGGGAATGCATGGCCATCCTGGGCATAGGGGACAACACAGTAGAAGAGGGGACAAAGGTCCAGAAAGCTTACAGGAAGATCAACCTTGCAGCTGGTAAATGCAGAGCTGGCATAGGACTCCATTCATTTTCCATAGTGCCTCAAAACTACTGCTAACCGGCTACGCACCCTCAGGCAAGTCCCCTGTGTCTATAGATCTTAAATTCCTCTCTAAAAAATGAGAAGTTGTGATGTAAGAAATTCTAATGGCTTTGCAAATACAATTCTCTGCTCTGTACTCACTGGTGTTTTGAAACATCCAGGAAAACAGCCACATAGCATCTGCTCCCATCCATCTCTTCTGCCCTCGCTGGGGCGTCCTGGGGACAAGGTCAGTGTCATAGTCAGCTCAGGCTGCCGTAACAAAATACAGTTGGGTGGCTTACACAACAGAAATTTGTTTCTCACAGTTCTGGAGTCTAGAAGTCCCAGATCAAGGTCCATTAGGGTTCAGATTCTGGTGCAGGCTCTCTTCCTGGCTCACTAATGGCCACCTTCTTGCTGGATCCTCACATGGTCTTTCCTCTGAGTGTGAGCAGGGAGAGCGAGAGAGTGAGAGTGATCTCTCTGGGGGTCTCATCTTATAAGGACACTAATCATATTGGATCAGAGCCTTACCCTCAGGATCTCATTTAACCAGAATTATTTCCTTATAGGCCCAGTTTTCAAGTACAGTCACATTGGGGGTTAAGGCTTCAACACATGAATTTAGGGGAGAGACACAATTCAGTCCATAGCAGGCTGACACAGGGACATGATGGCCTAGGTTTGGCCGGAGTATGAGGGACATCTGAGCAGGCAGGTTTGCTTGTGGATGTTTGGTTGGTCATAGCTTTCTCAGGGCTGAAGAAGTGGGACTGTCTCTGGCGGATGTGACTCTGGCACACTTCAGTAGATGAGCCATGTTTTTCCAACACCTCCTATCTGGCTTCACTCAGCCCTGAAGAACTGCATCTCAGCCAGTCTAGCCAAGGGCCTGGGGTGAAAACTAGGGGAGAAACCAAACTAGGGTATGTTTCAGAGGAAACTGTTAACCAGGTTAGCAGGTCTCTTTGGCTGGGCTGGGGCAGCAGATAAAGCAAAACTGAGCCCTGCTCAGAAGCTTTCACAAGACCGTGGGCTTTGTAGTCACTGTCTGGGGTTATATCTTGCCTCTTGTACTTCCTAGCTATGATATCTTAGACAAGTAACTTAACCTCTGTGCCTAAGTATATAAATTAGGAAATACTTCAACTGCTACTAACAGAGATCTTCACAACCTCTTAAGCAACAGAGGTATTTATTTCTTCCTCACACACCTTCCATCTTTCTGCTTTGGCGTGCTTAGCACATGGATTCCACCTCCAATGTTGCCAAGATGATCCAAGATGACTGTAGGTGCTCTAGCCATCACATTCCAGGCAGCAGGAGCAAGGGTAAAAATATTTTACAGAGCTTTTGCAGATGTCTTCCTTTAAAAAGCATTTTAAGAAGTCCCATCCAACATTTTCCTCTTACAGTTCATTGTCTGGCACTTATTCACATGTCTACACCCTATTGCAAGGAAGGGAAATGTAGTCTCAGCTTGGCACATTGTTTCCCCAAATAACATTACGGCTTTGTTCCTAAGTAAAAGGTTAGAATGGATACTGGATATGCAACTTGAAATTCTCTCATACTCAGTTTTTCCATCTGGAAATTGGGGATTATAATAATACCTACATATACTGTTGTTGTGTTACCTGGTACTCAGGAAGGACTCAATATACTTTAGCTCAATTACTGGTTATCAAGAGAGAATGAAGTGGAAAATACAAATAATGTTGGCATTACTATGAAAATAGTTTTGACCTCACAGACCTCCTGAAAAAGTCTCAGGAATTCCCAGAGTCCCTAGACCACACTTCGGGAACCTCTGCCTTAGAGAATCAGATAATTCTTGCACAGGTCTGCTAACCAAGCTGGGACTTGGTTAGCACTGAGAGGATACACAACCATCCTTTTGCCCTTATGAAGTTTGGATAATTTTTGTTAACAGACACGACCATCGAAGCTCTAGCGAAATCTGTAGTGCTCTTTTCTGTATATATCTTTGTTTTTGCCCATCTTCCCTCTAGAAATGTAAGCCCCATTAGGACTTGCCAGCTTCACTTCCTACTATGCCCCAGTGCTCGACACGCGGACAGAGATTCATTGATATAAGCTGGACAATGTTGAACTTTACCCAAGCCATGTGCTCCTGGAAAGCAATGAAGGTTAAGACCAACCTCCCAAAGTTTTTGTGTTCTGGAAAATGGCTTATTGCAAAGAACCATCCTTCCTTCCCCATATGACTTAAAGACTCACAGATGCCCCCCTTGTTTACCTAAGTCAAGGTCAGAAACAAATTTCTTTTCTTTGCCTCATAAATGATGAGCTGAGCCTCTTGTCCCCATTGGTCAATTGGAAACAAATTCTTGTTAACCAAACTTGCATTAAGCCTCTCTCCGTCGTCCAGGCCCCTGAATGAACTTTGGCCCAGCCTCAGCCTGAGCCAGCATACAGTCCCACCTGAGAATAGGCTGGATTTACTATCCAGTCCTGCCACCCTTTCATCCCACTTCCCCACACCTGGTTCTTTCTAGTCTTGTTTATTCCTCTTTATAAAAGAGCAACCCTTTCTGCCTAACTCTTAAATGCTTGCAGGCATTATAGACCTTCTCTCTATTGCAATAGTCCTCCTCCCCCACTGCAACAGTCCCTTTCTCCTCTGGCAGTAATCCTTTTGAAAAAAGTCCCTCCTGAATCTGGATTTGTTTTTTATTGGACAGCTGAATGAAAGAAGCAACTATAACTGATCAGAGCGCGACTATATTAACTCAGATTTGCAGGTTCTGTTCTGACTCCTCTCCCATTAATCACACTTTTAAATTCTGTCTCCTAGGCTTGCCAAATCTACTAGGCCATGGCTAGGTGCTCTGGACCAGACAGCCGGGCCTTTGGAATCAAACACAGAAGGAACTGGATTTTGGTGCTGTTACTTCCTTCCTGTGTACTTTACTGAGGTCACTTAATGTCTTTCCTATTGAACCACTATTTAATGAGCACCTACTAAGTGCAAGCAGAGTTGGGCACTGGTAGTGGTGAGCAAAACAGAGATGATAATTAGGGGCAGGAGGATTCTGGCAATAAAACAAGTAAATTAAGCGGGAAGTGCAATGAAGAAACAAATTGATCTGCCAGAACACGGAGGGAGCACACATGTATATAGGGTGGACACCTGCTGAGAAGGTGACTTATCTGAGGCCTGAGGGTCAGAAGGTCTAGCCATGCCAGCAGCTGAGAGAAGGACATTCCTGTGAAGGGCCAGAGGTGGGAGATCTGGGTGTTTAAAGGCCAGAGAAAAGTGGTGCATAGCTGAAAGGAACAGGTAGACTGTGCTGGAGCCCTCACACCACCCTGGACTTTGTCTGCCAAGATAAAGAACTTGACTTTTATTCTAAGTGGGATGGAAAGCCATAGAAGGGGTTTCTGAGATCTTACTGTTTTAATCCTTTTGCTTTGTGGTTTAATTTGATTGCTAGTGAGGGTTAATTTCTCTTCCCTGATAGCCATTTGTGTTCTGCTTCTGCAGTATTGCGTACTCAGTGCTCTTCATCTATTTATCTACTGGAATCTTAGTGTGTTTCTTATTAATTCAATGAGGTCTCTCTCAATTAAGGATTTTAATCTTTTGCAGTTTTAAACTTTTGTGCTTTAGTGTGTGAAAGAGTTCATCCAGCACGTTTAAGCTTAAGGAGTCCTCTGCCATCCGACACTTGATAAATTATGTTTCCTTGGTCCGTGTTTGTGTGGTTCAGTGTTTTACATTGGTGGACTTTTCTTTTTTATCCTCTTGGGCGGGGCGCGGCGAAGCAAACTCCTCCTGTGTTCTGGCCAGAGAAGGCTCAGCATGCGGAGACCCCTCACCCTCCTAGGCCGAGCCAGAGGGGCTCCTTCTCCACCGGAGGCCTCAGCTGGTGACACCCACTCTACTGGGTATCTGAGCTCTCGTTACAGACCATGGACATAGGGCGGGGTGAAAAAGCCGAGGCTCAGCGGAAAGCTAGGAGGGAGAGCAGAGGCTCAAACTGGAGACAGAACTAGCCGGGACAGCAGCTGCAGGCAGGCGGGTGTGGCGAGCGTCAGTCCAGGAGCTGAGGCCCCGCCCCAGACCCAGGGTCCCGGCCCCGGCCCCGCCCCCGGGGCCTCGCTCCCCGCAGGTCCTGTGCTGACCTCTCAGCACTGCCTGGCTCGTCCCAGTCTCTGCCCACCGCTGATTTCATTGGCTGCCTCGCCGTCCCCGCCCCCGGGAACCTGCTGATTTCCTCAGCCAATCGGCAGGCGCAGCAGCGGCGGCTGCGCTCGGTCTCGGCGGATCCCGGACGCTGAGGTACCCGGCCTGTGGGAGGGGGCATTGCGTGGGTGCTGGGTGAGGGGCCGCCACTCCTGGGTCTCTGAGGTCACCGTTCTGCAGCTGGAGGTGCAGCGTCCCAGACCGTCGAGGACTGACCCGAGATTTCTGGGGTGGAGGTTAGAGGTCGGAGGTCGTGCCTTTGTGGAATGTTGGGGCCCCACCCGTCTAAGCATAGAGGCGGGCCGCTCTCGGTTTTTATAGCCAGCTCCCTTTCGCGGAAGGGGCTCCGAGGGAAACAGGCCTGCGAGCCGCCGGGGCTCCTGGCAGGCGCTGAGCTCCGACGGGAAGGTCCGCCCGAGCTCGGGCCTTTTGGGAGGGGTCGCTCCGTGGCCACGCTGTCCCGACGGGGCCGCATATCTTCCTGGCTCCGAAGAAACCCGGAGCCAACCCTTTTTGAAGCTTTCGTTCCCGGGTTGGAGATTTCATTTCTGGAAGTTCATTCGAGCAACTTGGAGAGGGGAAATGCTTGTATTGTGGCTTCCGCACTGGTCGGGAAGTGAAAATAACCAGATACGGGGAGGTTCTGAAGGCCAAGGGACCTGTGAGAAACCGGACGAATTTCTTAGTTTGACAGAAGTCTTCCCCCAGGTTGCCTCATATGTTATATAATTCAAGTCGTTTCAAAATCAAGATTATTTAGTCTCATAGTTCTTCTAAGTAAGTGACCTTAGTCTTGACCTTAAGTGAAGCTACTTTGGAATGCTTGAAGTGTTGAGCAAGAATTTTTTTGTACAAAGGGTCTGTGCAAGGAAGGAAGTTGGGAACAGTCTTTACCTCTCATAGCAGTGATCCCAGCTGCTTCTTTACTACTCTGGGACCGAAAAGAGAAGTTGTTTATCTGCATATGTGGGTTTTGGGGAGACATAGCTATGGATGAGGAATAAGGGGAGAAGAAAGAGGACTCTCTTGTTTTCTGCGTAAAAAGTATGCAATTAGGAAAAAAAGAGTGTATTTATTTGCCTCTCTCTCCATCTCAGCCAGCGTAAACACGTTTTGACATTTTTTGTGCCAATGGTATGTGTTGAGTATTTATATTAGGGAAAGGAGTCATCTCTAACAACAAGAAGACACTTATCTTCAGTGTAGCCACAGAGGAATGAATATGCCTTGTGTGGAATTAACCCTGGGGTTTGGTTTTCAGTTAAGAAAATGAGGCAGAAGGAAGTGTTAGCCAAGACCTTCCAAGGCCCAGCCATGGTCTGTAGGACTCCAACCAGCCACATTTACATGTTTGAGAATGGTGTTGGGGACTCCGGGGACTCCTCTGAGGAAGAGTCCCACCAAGTAGCTCTGCGGCCCCGGGGCAAGGAGCGCCAGAAGAAGGGTGCCCACCACCCTCACCAGCCAGGAGCAGGGGACGTGGTGCTGCTGCAGCGGGAGCTGGCCCAGGAGGACAGCCTCAACAAGCTCGCTCTTCAGTATGGCTGCAAAGTAAGAAACCCCACAGGTGAAGGCGCCACCTGCCCTTCAGCCCCTGTGTTTAGAGGAACAGAGGAGCTTGCTGAAGGGTGGGGACCCTTTCTGACCCCAGAGGTGGTTGGAGGAAGCCTGCTCTAGAGTAAAGGATACCCCTGTCTAACTAGAGATGGAAGGCAGGTGGAAGTACCTTCCCTTCCTCAGAGAGAGAGGGAATTAGTCAGGAATTTCAGGTGACAGGGCAGTTCCCTCTCTGCACCTCTTCCTTGTCTCTCCAAAATGAAATTCTGAAAGCTTTTTCTTTTGAGCACATTTTAAGACATAATGGGGCCAGAGATGCCACGCAGAGTTTATCCAAGATTTCTTTGGTGTGCTTGCTTTATTTTTTTTGCTACTTTTCTTTTTCTAAACCTTTCTTGCTGGTTTTAGCTTATTTGATTGGTAAAGTTTTGCCTTCTCTCTTTTAGAACTGCATGATCTATCCTTTGTATGCTGTGTATCTATATAACCCTGTTTCTCTCTTTAATTATATTTTTAGCATTCAGCGTGATTAACAATGGCAAAGTAAGTAGGAAGGTATTTATTGAATTGCTGCATTTTCTCCTGGATAGAAACTATTTCAGTTTGCTAGCACTGTGCTGCTACTATGGCTTTCTCTAAGGCTATATAAGCTACTTATTTAAAAAAATCTTTTCATCCTTGAAGGGTCTGTCATTTACCTAACAAGGATCAAATGACTCAACATGTTGTGTGGAGGTGTTGTTTCCCAGGGAAATAAACTGGTCTCCAGGGACGCATAGTGTCTGTAAACTGTACTGAGATTTATATTTGACTCTTATAATCAGCTTCTGTAGACATACTATATGGTTTATAGAGCAAGGGTTGAAAACTGAATCCTGTCCTACAAAGACCTGAATAGATGCAGTGGGCTTCTTGGAACAGTGGTGTTTAATAAATCCAAAAGGACTATATAATGTATCTAAGAAGTGAATAGTTTTCCTATTTGAAGTAAATAAATTTAATGTTAGTTTATTAGGATCAAAAACAAAACTATCTCAAGCACCTTAAGTTTCAGGATATAATAAATTAAAAATGTCCACCACCCCAATTCAATTAAATGATAAAAGCACTTGCTAAGTAATGAAAATAATGAAGATGATTGATTTGAATAAAGTCTGTTGGCTGTATTTACACTCTAGTTTAAGTGGACTTAGGAGTTAGAACCTTAGAGTCCATCTCTGATGCTTTTGGTAAGTTTTCAAACAATAACTTGAGGGAGGATCTATCTTTGACTTATATTTCCCCCTACTTTTTAAAAATTAAGGTTTGATTATGAGAGGAATTTGTCGTAAACTTTGTTACTTTTTAAAACTCACAGTCGTGTTCCTTTCTCCTCAAGTCCTAATATTGGAATAGAAGATTTCAGTCTATAGTTTTCAAGTTGATGCATATTCTCTGCATGTTTCTAGTGAAAAGAAGTGTTGTGAAATCCTTGAAGTGAATTAACTCTAGGTCGCTTTTATTTTAAAAATAAGTTTATAGGCCATACAGTGCTTCTGGGAAAGAAAACGTCGTATAATCATGAGGGCACACCTTTTAAAATGTTGTTACAGGTGAACTAGGTTCTAGTGTTTGTAGAGCTGGCTGAGGCTTTGTGTTTGCTGAATGCTAATGTCTACTACAGCTACTAAATTAAGTTCTGATGCAGGAGAGAGTCACCCAGATGGGGGCACTGTTTTCTCAAAAGTTAAATGTAGAAAGGGTGCAGCCTTCTTTTACCATGATGTGTTTCACCTAAAAGCATTTTGTTGAAGGCACACTTTAAACAAACAAAGTCTTTTCCAAAACTAATCTTGAGTTGTTCAAACTTGTAAGTCTATAAAAAAATCTTATGATTAAGCTATACATTAAGGCTGAGTTAAAGCCAAAAAAACGAAGTTACTCAGCCTAAACTAAATTTTGTGTGTAGGTGCAGTTTTCCAGTGTTCATCAGATTCTTAAGCTGTGTGGGCTTGGACCGTCACGCAGAAAGGTTAAGCACCACTTTTTGGATATTAGTTTTAAGGAGCTTTACATCATTTCGTGATGTTTGTCTTCATGGCTTCCCTAGGTTGCAGATATCAAGAAAGTCAACAACTTCATCAGAGAACAAGACTTATATGCTTTGAAATCTGTTAAGATTCCAGTGAAAAACCACGGGATCCTAACAGAGACCCACAAAGAACTCAGACCCCTCCTGAGCTCATCTACAGAGACCAGAGTGACCTTCGAGGAGCAGCCAGACCCAGACAGAGCAGCTGTCAGTGCCGGTGCCTCGTCTAACCCACTGACGGATTTCTTTAAGGGCATTGACCAGAATATTGAGCATGCAGTTCAGTCAGAAAT
This sequence comes from Neophocaena asiaeorientalis asiaeorientalis, assembly GCF_003031525.2. Taxonomy (NCBI): domain Eukaryota; kingdom Metazoa; phylum Chordata; class Mammalia; order Artiodactyla; family Phocoenidae; genus Neophocaena; species Neophocaena asiaeorientalis. The sequence continues at coordinate 2,343,616 of NW_020175700.1, read as the reverse complement.
CTTTTTGAGTGAAAGTTGCTGCATAGAGACCTCCAGTCAGCCATTGCTTCCGACTCCTCCGAAGATACCTACAAACGGTGCAGACTGTGGAATTCAGAGGTGGAATGCTGTTTTTATCATGCTTCTGATTGGAATTGTTTTACCAGTGTTTTATTTGGTCTATTTTAAAATACAAACTACTAGTGAGATCCCTAGTATCTTGAATACAACTGCTGTCCCTAATGGCTCGATGGCAGTGAGTGCAGTTCTAGGGCAATCCCCCAAATTAGCGATTCCATTGCCAACCATCCCCTCTTCAGACAGCCAGTTCAGTCAGACCACCCACGGGAAGAACTAGCTCTTGTTGTTTCTAAGGAATCAGGGCAGCTTTAGCACTTGGGCTCCTAATGTGCATCAGCCGACATTGGCCATATCTTAGCGTGCTGCATTTTTTTTTCTGTGACATATGGACGCGTTTCAGAAGCCACCATCATGTCAATCACAGTCATCATGGGGAATAGACTCGCCTGATCCAAGGCTGCGGGAGCCAAAACACCAGCGTCCTCAACCTCCTACATCTAAAGAGGAGCGGCAGGAGAGACATTTACACGTGACAGATGCTGTTCCTTGAAGGCGTTTAGTGGACTGGCCATGAGTGTCTTCACAATAGCACTGTGTAGGTCCCCAAGCTGGACATGCTTGGAGGGAGATGAATGGCCTTGGCAGATGGACCTGCAGTATGGGAGCCCCTGGTATCAGCTTTGGTTGTCTGGATGTTTGCTTTGTCCCCTGCCTGCTGTGGAGGAGTGACTGGCTCTGACAAATGAAGTTTTGTGTCCCCCCTCAACAAAGGTGTTGTGCAATAGCGATGGGATGTCACCCTGTTTCAGAGTGTGACACATGACATTGTAATAAGCCCTACTTCACATTTGCCCCCTCAGACAGCCTTTTTGAGGCAATGTCATATCTAGAATTTAAAAAGCCCTAAATCTGAATTGCTATAATACTGAATAAATAGCAGTTCTGTTCCTTGTAATTTTAGAGCTCCTTAATCTGACACGCAGGCATGTTTTAAGCGCTTCCTGGCCAGGACATTTGGAGGCCATGGCCCTGTTTCACCTGAGGAGCATTTCCACAGTGATTGCTAACTGGAGCCCCCAAGTCAGCATTCTTGGAAGGAGCTCTTTCAGGTCAGTGTCTGGAGTGGAGTAGGTATAGGGAGAAGGATGAGTGCCTCTCACCGAGGTCCCAACATGTGACACTTCTAAGGCTGAACAGTCATCAGTCCAGCTTTTGCTGGCTCCTGTATGTGTCTGGAAGAGTGGTACAGGGAGAATGGGCTTGCTATCTGCTGCTTCCTTGACTCCATCCTTAGGACTTCTAGAGCCACAGAACAGGAACGGGGCTCAGTCACTTTTCCTTGAGTGAATACAGTGTAGCTCATAATGTTAAAATATTGAACACTTAATGGAGGGCCTAGAGGTGACCCTTGCTGTGGAAGACCATAAAAAGAGGGGCCTGGGGGTTTGCCCATCTCCTTCTATGACAAGGCAGCAGTGGTGCTAAGTTCAGAGGCTCGTGGAGGGCATGGGTTGGCCTCTGAGACCTTGCTGGTGGAGCAAGGGTGAATGGGGTGAGGGCAGGAGCCTGCCTCGGTCCTTTGAAGGAGTGGAAATTGGCCAGGGTGGCTGGTGGCTCAGCCTTAGGGAGATCTGTCTCCAGGGAGAAAAACATGCTTCTCTTGGGTTTTAGGCAGGTTTAAGGCATTTGACACATTCAGCCTAGAGATCAATTTAAAAGAGCTCATCATGTAAGAGGAGGGGAATGTGGCGAAGAAGTACCTGAGATGGGCTTCCAGTTTCATTCTCCTCCCAGTTATGTGAAAAACTATGTTGCCCTGGGTTCAATTAGCAAATTTAAATTATCTTCAAAATTAAATGTTTTCTTCAAAAGCAAATGGTCTTCAGGATAAAATGAACTTATCAGCCTTTGCTACAGGAAATGTTTTGATCATGTAAATGCTTTTCCAGCCAAACGTTTGTGTGCACTGTGCCCCTGAGGGCCACAGGTTTCTCTAACCATTTGTCACCATTAAATTCACCAGGCAGGACTCAGACTCTCATGAGAAAATGACTTTTGCCAGGCAAAGAATGAATATCTGTATACTTTTTTTCAAATGGAATAAAATAATTTCTTCTGTGAGGGAAAATTGATTCTTCCTTTTTAATAAGGGAGCTGGTAATTCAGAGTTAAAAGATGTGGGATGATGTTGGAGAAAATGGAAGTGTCCATGTCCAAGGGGTGAGGCCTGTCCAGGGCTTGGGCCCAAGGTTACCCCAGCAGGTGAAGAACAGGTAGTAACAAGTACAGTCTTGCTGATTGGTCTGCATAACATACTTTAAAACTTTTATTAAGGAGACTTCCTTGGCGGTCCAGTGGTTAAGAATCCACCTTCAAATGCAGGGGACACGATCCCTGGTTGGGGAACTAAGATCCCACATGCTGGGGGGCAATTAAGCCTGTGTGCTGCAACTGCTGAGCCCACACGCTCTGGAGCCTATATGCCACAGCTAGAGAGCCTGTACACCGCACTGAATGCTCTGGAGCTTGCATGCCACAACTAGAGAGCCTGTGCACCGCAACTGCTGAGCCCAGGCACTGCGAAGAAGAGCCCATGTGCCACAACAAAAGATCCTGCATACCACAGAAATGATCCCATGTGCTGCAACTAAGACCTGACGCAGCCAAATAATAAATAAATATTAAAATTGTTTTAGGTATACATAAGAGATACCATGGACCTCATTTTCTATATATTTTACTGCATTTTTAGTGTGTTTTGGGAGTTAATGTTGTAAAGGAATAATTAGATTTGTTAGATAGTCTTCAGTCCTTTTTGTTGAACTGTAGTGCCTAATATTGCAAAAGCCTAGGGAATCTGTCATCAGGCAAATGATGCTCCCATTTTATTCTGGGGAGACAAGGCTGCAGAAACGAAGCAGAAGCCTCAGGGTCACCCAGAGCAGGACTACCCAGCCACAGCCATGACACAGCCCCTCCTCAGCAATCTAGTTCTTTACATTGCCTCTGCATTAGTTGTGAAAGCCTGAGTTTGAGGGAGAATGCTATGCGCCCTGAGATGATGGCTTATAAAGGGGATTTTAACATTTTTTCCCAGTTTTGTTGAGATAAAATTGACATACAGCACTATATAAGTTTAAGATGTACAGCATAATGCATTGACTTAGATACACTGTGAAATGATTACCACAAGTTTAGTTAACATCCATCATCTCATGTAGATACAAAAAAAAAAAGAAAAATTTTTTTCCCTTGTAATGAGAACTCAGGATTTTTTCCCTTAACAACTTTGATGTATACCATATAACAGTGTAAACTATAGTCATCATGTTGTACATTACTTCCCTAGTACTTATTTATCTTATAACTGGAAGTTTATACCTTTTGACCACATCTTCCAATTTCCCCTCCACCTCACTCCCTGCCTCTGGTAGCCACAAATCTGATCTCTTTTTGTACGAGTTTGGTTTTTTTCTTTTTTTTAGGTTTCATATATAAATGAGATCATACAGTATTTGTCTTTCTCTGACTGACTTATTTCACTTAGCATAATGCCCTTAAGATCTGTCTGTGTTGTCCCAGGATTTCCACCTTCTTTATGGCTGAATAACATCTGTGTGTGTATCACAACTTCTTTATCCATTCATCCCTTGATGGACACTTGGGTTGTTTCCATGTAAACGAATGCTGCTATGAACATGGAGGTGCAGATACCTCCTTGACATCGTGTTTTCATTTACTTCAGATATATTCCCAGAAGTGGAATTGCTGTATCATGTTGTAGTTGTACTTTTTAATTGTTTGAGGAACCTCCATACTGTTCACCATAGTGGCTGTACCAATCTATAATCTCACCAACAGTACACAGGGGTACCCTTTTCTCCACATCCTTGTCAGCATTTATTATCTCTTGTCCTTTTGACGTTAAGACGTTCTGATTGGTGTGAAGTGGTATCTCATTGTGGTTTTGGTTTGTATTTCCCTGATGGTTAGTGATGGTGACAGCTTTTCATGTACCTGTTGGCCTTTCATATCTTTCTTCACTGGAGAAATGTCTATTCAGGTCCTTTGCCCGTTTTTAATTAGATTATTATTTATTTTTTGCTGTTGAGTTGCAAGTTGTTTATATATTTTAGATACTAACCTCTTATCAGATATATGGTTTACAAATATTTTTTTCCCATTTTGTAGGTTATCCTTTCATTTTTGTTAATGGTTTCATTTGCTGTGCAGAAGCTTTTTTTTTTGATGTAGTCCCACTTGTTTATTTTTTATTTTGTTTGTGCTTTGTCATATCCAAAAAATCATTGCAAAGACTGATATCATAGAGCTTACTGCCTATATTATTTTCTAGGAGTTTTATCATTTCTAGTCTTACAGTCAAGTCTTTAATCCATTTCAAGTTAATTTTTGTGTGTGGTGTAAGATAGGCATCTACTTTCATTCTTTTGCATGTGAATATTCAATTTTACCAGCAGTATTTATTGGAAAGACTGTCTTTTCTCCATTGAGTATTCTTGGCTCCCTTGTGAAATATTGCTTGACTGTATATCACTGAGTTTATTTCTGGGCTCTTGATTCTGTTCCATTGGTGTGTGTCTGTTTTAATGCCATTACCATACTTTTTTTTTTTTTTTTGCGGTACATGGGCCTCTCACTGTTGTGGCCTCTCCTGCTGCAGAGCACAGGCTCCAGATGCGCAGGCCCAGCGGCCGTGGCTCACGGGCCCAGCTGCTCCATGGCATGTGGGATCTTCCTGGACCGGGACATGAACATCGGCAGGTGGACTCTCAACCACTGCGCCACCAGGGAAGCCCTACCATACTGTTTTGATAACTGTAGCTTTATAATATAACTTGTAATCAGAAAATGTGATGCTACCCACTTTGTACTTCTTTCTTAGGATTGCTTTGGCTATTCAGAGTCTTTTGTGCTTCTGTATAAATTTTAGTGTTGTTTTTTCTGCTTCTGTAAAAAATGCCATTGGAATCTTGATAGGGATAGCATTGAATCTATAGATGGCTTTAAGTAATATGGAAATTTTTTAAATCTTCCAATTCATGAGCACAGGATAGCGTTGCATTTATTTGTATCTATTTCAGTTTCTTTCATTGATGTCTTGTTTTGATAGTTTTCAGTGTAGAGATCTTTCATGTCCTTGGTTAAATTTATTCCTAAGTATTTTATTGTTTTTGATGCAACTGTAAATGGGATCATTTTCTTTATTTGTTTTTCAGATAATTCATTGTTAGTGTATAGAAACACTACTGTTACTTTTGTATCTTGGAACTTTACTGAATTTGTTCATTAAATCGAACAGTTTTTTGGTGGAGTCTTTAGAATTTTGTATTGACATTTTTATTTCTTCTTTTCCACTTCTGATACTTTTTATTTCTTTTTCTTGCCTGATTGCTCTGGGTAGGATTTCCAGTACTATATTGTATAGGAGTTTTGAGAGTGGACACCCTTGTCTTGTTCCTGACCTTAGAGGAAAAGCTTTCAGTTTTTCACTATTGATCATGATATTATCTGTGGGCTTGTCATATATGATCTTTGTTTCTATGAGGTATGTTCCTTCTGTACCTAATTTGTTAAGAGTTTTTATCATGAACAGATGTTGTATTTTGTCAGATGCTTTTTCAGAATCTATCGAGATGATTACATGATTTTTATCCATTTCATTAATGAGGTGTATCACATTGATTTGTGAATGTTGAAACATTTTTCAGTCCCTGAAATAAATCCCACTTGATCATGGCAAATGATCCTTTTAATGTGCTGCTGAATTTAGTTTGCTAATATTTTATTGAGAATTTTTGCATCTGTAGTTAACAGGAACACTGATCTGTAGTTTTCTTTTCTTTTAGTGTCCTTTTCAGGACAGGTTATGCTGGCCATGTAAAATAAGTTTGGGAGTTTTCCCTCTTTGATTTTTGAGAATAGTTTGAGAAGGATTGGCATTAATTCCCCTTTAATTGGTTGGTAAAATTCACCAGAAAAGCCATCTGGGCTTTTCTGTGTTAGGAGGTTTTTGATTACTAATTTAATCTCCTTACTAATAGTTGGTCTGTTCAGATTTTCTATTTCTTCCTGATTCAGTCTTGGTAGGTTGTATGTTTCTAAGAATTTTTCCATTTGTTCTTGGTTGTCTGGTTTGTTGGCATATAATTGTTCGTAGTAGCCTCTTATGATCCTTCATATATCTTTGTATCAGTTGTAATGTCTCCTTTTTCATTTGTAGTTTTATTGATTTGGGTCCTTTCTTTTTTCCTTGGTTAGTCTAGCCAAAGATTTGTCAATTTTGTTTATCTTTTCAAAGAAACAGCTCTTAGTTTCTTATTACCTTTTTAGTCTCTATTTCATTTAATCTCCTCTAATCTTTATTTCCTTCCTTCTACTAACTTTGAGCTTAATTTATTCTTCTTTCTCTAGTTCCTTGAGGAGTAAATTTAGGTGGTTTATATGAGCTCTTTCTTATTTCTTAATGTAGGTGTCTATTGCTATGAATTTCCCTCTAGAACTACTTTCCCTGCATCCCATACATTTTGGTATGTTGTGTTTCCATTTTGGTTTGTCTCAAGAAACTTCTGTTTCTCTTTTAATTTCTCTTTTGTACCATTGGTTGTTCAGGAGAGTGTTGTTTAATTTCCATGTATTCAAGAATTTTCCAGTGTTCTTCCTGTAATTGATTTCTAGTTTTATACCGTTGTATTCAGAGAAAATACTTGGTGTGATTTCAGTCTTATTGAACTTGCTATGACTTGTTTTGTGACCTAACAGATGGTCTTCCTAGAAAATGTTCCATGGGTGCTTTGAATGTGTGTTCTGATGTTAGATATAATGTTCTCTATGTATGTCTTAGATCCATATATAGGATCATTCAAATCTGCTCTTATTGATTCTCTGTCTGAATGATCTGTCCATTGTGAGTCAGGTATTAAAGTCTGTGACTATTATTGCATTGCTGTACTCTCTCCTTTTAGCTCTGTTTTTGCTTTATGCATTTAGGTGCTCTGATATTGGGTGCATAAATATTTACAATTTCATATCTTCTTGATGGATTGAGCCCTTATCATTAAATAGTGACTTTCTTTGTCACTTTTTACTATTTTTAGTTTAACCCTGCTTTTTTTTTTTTTTTTGGTTTTGGTTTACTTGAAATATCTTTTTCTGTCTCTTCACTGTCAGTCTATGTGTGTCTTTAAGGCTAAAGTAAGCATCTTGTTTTTGTTTTTTATCCATTCAGTCATTGTCTTTTGATTAGAGAGTTTAATTCATTTATGTTTAAAGGAATTATTAATAGGTAAGGAGTTACTATTGCCATTTCATTAATTGTTTTCAGACTGTTTTGTAGATCCATTTTTCCTTGCTTCTTATCCTGCTTTCTGTCTTTTTTCGTGTTTTGGTGTCTTTTGGTACCATTATGCTTTGACTTATTTATCATGTTCTTTTGTGTGACTACTATAGGTTTTTCCCTTGTGATCACCATGAGGCTTGCATAAAATATCTTAAAATTATAACACTCTTTTAAACTGATGAAAACTTAACTTTTATAGGATTTTTAAAGTTTACACTTTTACTTCTCCCCTTCACATTTTAGGTTATTGATGTTAAAGTTTACATATTTTTATATTGTGTAAACCAATAACAGATTATTGTAGTTATGGTTATTTTTACTACATTTGTTTAACTTTTAAACTAGAGCTGCAAGTGAATTACATGCCATTACTATATTACAGGATCTAACTTTGACTATATGTGTACCATTACCAGTGAATTTTATGTTACCTTCCTATGTTTTAATGATGTTAATATGTGTCCTTTTACTCTCATTCAGAGAACTCCTTTAGCATTTCTTGTAAGACAGGTCTAGTGGTGATGAACTCCCTCAGCTTTTTTTTTTTTTTATTAATTTATTTATTTTTGGCTGCTCTGGGTCTTCGTTGCTGCGCACAGGCTTTCTCTAGTTGTGGCAAGGGGGCTACTCTTTGTTGTGGTGCGTGGGCCACTCATTGCAGTGGCCTCCCGTTGCGGAGCACGGGCTCCAGGGCACGCGGGCTCAGTAGTTGTGGCTCAAGGGCTCTAGAGCGCAGGCTCAGTAGTTGAGGCGCACAGGCCTAGCTGCTCCGCGGCACGTGGGACCTTCCCGGACCAGGGCTCGAACCCGTGTCCCCTGCATTGGCAGGTGGACTCTTAACCACTGCGCCACCAGGGAAGCCCCTCCCTCAGCTTTTGTTTGTTTGGGAGAGTCTTTGTCTCTCCTTTATTTCTGAAGGACAGCTTTGCTGGGTATAGAATTCTTGACTGAAAGTTTTTTCTTTCAATATTTTGAATATATTATTCCTGGCCTGAAAAGTTTTGTTTATTTGTTTTCTTCTTAATTTTTTATTAAAGTGTAGTTGATTTACAATGTTGTGTTAATTTCTGCTGTACAGCAAAGTGACTCAGTTATACATATATATATACATTTTTTATATTCTTTTCCATTAAAGTTTATCACAGGAT
>NW_020175700.1:2331523-2335001 GCF_003031525.2 Neophocaena asiaeorientalis asiaeorientalis | reverse complement strand
ATATATTCTTATATTCTTTTCTATTGTTTTATTACAAGATATCGAATATAGTTCCCTATTCTATGGTAGGGCTTCATTGTTTATTTTTTTAATAGATATTTATTAGAGTATAATTGCTTCACAATACCATGTTAGTTTATGTTGCACAATAAAGCGAATCAGCCATATACATACACATGTCCCCATATCGCCTCCCTCTTGAGCCTCCCTTCCATCCTCCCTGTCCCCCCCCCTAGGTCATCGCAAAGCACCGAGCCAATCTCCCTGTGCTATGCTGCTGCTTCCCACCAGCCAACTGTTTTACATTTGGTAGTGTATATATGTCAATGCTACTCTCACTTCGCCCCAGCTTGGCACTCCCACCCCATGTCATCAAGTCCATTCTCTATGTCTATCTCTTTATTCCTTCCTTGCAACTAGGTTCATCAGTACCATTTTTTTCTTCTTTTAGATTCCATATATATGCATTAGAATATGGAATTTTTTTTCCTCTTTCTGACTTACTTCACTCTGTATGACAGACTCTAGGTCCATCCACCTCACTACAAATAGCTCAATTTCGTTTCTTTTTATGGCTGAGTAATATTCCATTGTATATATGTGCCACATCTTCTTTATCCATTCATCTGTTGATGGACATTTAGGTTGGTTCCATGTCCTGACTATTGTAAATAGTGCTGCAGTGAACATTGTGGTGCATGTCTCTTTTTGAATTATGGTTTTCTCAGGGTATATGCCCAGTAGTGGGATTGCTGGTTCATATAGTAGTTCTATTTTTAGTTTTTTAAGGAACCGCCATACTGTTTTCCATAGTGGTTGTATCAATTTACATTCCCACCAGCAGTATAGGAGGGTTCCCTTTCCACCACACCCTTTCCAGCATTTATTGTTTCTAGCTTTTTTGATAATGGTGATAATGGTCATACTGACCAGGTGTGAGGTGATACCTCATTGTAGTTTTGATTTGCATTTCTCTAACAATGAGTGATGTTGAGCATCTTTTCATGTGCCTCTTGGCCATCTGTATGTCTTCTTTGGTGAAATGTTTATTTAGGTCTTCTGCCCATTTTTTAACTGGATTGTTTGTTTTTTTCATATTGAGCTCCAAGAGCTGTTTGTATATTTTGGAGATCAAGCCTTTGTTGTTTCATTTGCAAATATTTTCTCCCATTCTAAGGGTTGTTTTTTTGTCTTGTTTATGGTTTCCTTTGCTGTGTGAAAGCTATTAAGTTTAATTAAGTCCCATTTATTTTTGTTTCTATTTCGGTTACTCTAGGAGGTGGGTCAAAAACATCTTGCTGTGGTTTATGTCAAAGTATGTTTTTCTTCTGTTTTCCTCTAAAAGTTTTATAGTGTCTGGTCTTACATTTATGTCTTTAATCCATTTGGAGTTTATTTTGTGTATGGTGTTAGGTAGTGTTCTAATTTCATTCTTTTACATGTAGCTGTCCAATTTTCCCAGCACCACTTATTGAAGAGGCTGTCTTTTCTCCATTGTATGTTCTTGTCTCCTTTGTTGTAAATTAGGTGCCCATATGTGCATGGGTTTATCTCTGGGCATTCTATCCTGTACCATTGATCTATATTTCTCTTTTTCTGCCAGTACCAAACTATCTTGATTACTGTAGCTTTGTGATATAGTCTGAAGGTGGGGAGCCTGATTCCTCCAACTCCGTTTTTCTTTCTCAAGATTGCTTTGGCTATTCGGGGTTCGTTTTGTTTCCATACGAATTGTAAGATTTTTTGTTCTAATTCTGTGAAGAATGCCATTGGTAGTTTGATAGGGATTGCACTGAATTTGTAGATTGCCTTGGGTAGTGTAATCATGTTCACAAGATTGATTCCAATCTCATAGTATTGTGGTCAGAAAAGATGCTTGATACGATTTTAATTTTCTTAAATTTTCTGAGTCTTGATTTATGATGCAAGATGGGATCTGTCCTGGAGAATGTTCCATGTGCACTTGAAAAGAAAGTGTATTCTGACACTTTGGGGTGGAATGTTCTATAAATTTCAATTAGATCTATCTGGTCTATTGTGTCATTTAAAGCTTGTGTTTCCTAATTTATTGTCTGTTTGGTTTATCTGTCCATTGATGCAAGTGGGGTATTAACATTCCCTACTATTGTTGTGTTACTGTTGATTTCTCCTTCCATGGTTGTTAGCATTTGCCTTATTTATTGAGGTGCTCCTATGTTGGGTGCATAAACATATATAACTGTTACATCTTTTTCTTGGATTGATCCTTTGATCGTTATGTAGTGTCCCTCGTTATCTCCTGTAATAGTCTTTATTTTAATGTCTGTTTTATCTGATATGAGTATTGCTACTCCAGCTTTCTTTTGATTTCCATTTGCATGGAATATCTTTTTCCATCTCCTCACTTTCAGTCTGTATGTGTCCTTAGGTCTGAAGTGGGTCTCTTGTAGACAGCATATATATGGTCTTGTTTTTGTATCCATTCAGCCAGTCTGTGTCTTTTGGTTGGGGCCTTTAATCCATTTACATTCAAGGTTATTATCAATATGTATGTTCCTATTACCTTTTTCTTAATCGTTTTGAGTTTGTTTTTATGGGTCTTTTTCTTCTCTTGTGTTTCCTGCTTAGAGAAGATCCTTTAGCATTTGTTGTAAAGCTGGTTTGGTGGTGCTGAATTCTCTTAGCTTTTGCTTGTCTGAAAAGCTTTTGACTTCTCCATTGAATCTGAATGAGATCCTTTCTGGGTAGAGTAATCTTGGTTGTCAGTTTTTCTCTTTCATCACTTTAAGTTTATCCTAACATGCCTTTCTGGCCTGCAGAGTTTCTGCTGAAAAATCAGCTGATAACCTTATGGGTATTCCTATGTATGTTATTTTTGTTTTCCATTCCATTCCATTTCCATTTTTAATATTTTATCTTTGAATTTAATTTTTGTTAGTTTGATTAATATGTGTCTTGGTGTATTTTTCCTAGGGTTTATTGTGTATGGGACTCTCTGTGCTTCCTGGACTTGATTGACTATTTCCTTTCCCATATTAGGGAAGTTTTCAACTATAATATCTTCAAATATTTCCTCAGACCTTTTCTTTTTCTATTCTTCTTGTGGGACCCCTATAATTTGAACGTTGGTGCGTGTAGTGTTTTCCCAGAGGTCTCTGAGGTTGTGTTCCATTCTTTTCATTCTTTATTCTTTATTCTGCTCCTCGGTAGTTATTTCTACCATTTTGTCTTCCAGCTCACTTATTCATTCTTCTGCCTCAGTTATTCTGTTATTGATATTTTCTAGTGTGTTTTTCATTTCAGTTACTGTGTTATTCATCTCTGTTTGTTCTTTACTTTTTCTAAATCTTTGTTAAACATTTCTTGTATTTTCTCAGTCTGTGCCTCCATTCTGTTTCCAAGATTATGGATCATCTTTACTATCATTACTCTGAATTCTTTTCAGTTAGGTCGCTTATTTCCTCTTCATATTTGGTCGTGTAGGTTTTTACCTTACTCT
>NW_020175700.1:2169813-2331312 GCF_003031525.2 Neophocaena asiaeorientalis asiaeorientalis | reverse complement strand
TGGTTGTGTAGGTTTTTACCTTCCTCTTTTCTCTTGGGCATTTTTTTTTGCCATCTCATTTTTTTTTTTTTTTTTTTCTAATGAGTGGAATTGTGTTCATGTCTTTCTGGTTGTTTGGCCTGAGGCTTCCAACACTGTAGTTTGTTGGCTATTGGGTAGAGGTGGGTCTTGGTTCTGAGATGAGGAAGTCCTAGAGACCACACTCCAATGAATATTCCCTGGGGTCTGAGGTTCTGTTAGTCCAGTAGTTCGGACTTGGAACTCCCACTGCAGGAGCTTCGGCCTGACCCTGAGCTCATGAACCAAGATCCTGCAATCCGCATGAGGTGGCAAAAACAAACAAACAAAAAAAAAAAAACAAAGCAAAAAACAAAATTAGACTAGGAAACTAACTGATATGTTAGGAAGAATATAAAAATAAAAATATCAACCGGAAGGTACATCAGTACCACAATAGTAAAAAAGAGGGGGAGGTAGGAAAAAAAGGGGGGGGGATGGCCTTGATTGGTGGAGGGCGGGGCCTAAGCAAGGGTGAGGCTTGGGCAGTGGGCAGGGCCAATGCTCAGGACCCACAGGGCTGGAAAAGGCCCTAGGGGCTGTGGGGGGTGGGGCTTAGGCTCAAGGAACAGAGGGGTCCCAGGCGTGCCCCGCACCCCTGGTCTCAGGGGCAGGAGACCTCACTTGGGAGTCCAGCAGGCTTTCTGGGCTCGAGTGGGCAGGGCAAATTCCCTCCTTTCCCCTGGTCCTCCTCTGGTCTGGGAGGGGCCCTCTTGCCTGCCTCTCCTGATCTCCCTGGCCTCCCTCCTATGCCCCCAAGGACATACGCGGCCTGGATGGGGCTTTGGAGGGCAGGGGACTGCCCTGGGAGCTCAGCAGGCTCCCCGTGCCTGAGTGGGTGGAGCAATCACCCTCCATCCTCTCCCATTCCTCCTGGAGGGCCCCTCCCACTTGCCTCTCCTGATCTCCCCAGCCTCCCTCCTATGCCCCCAGGACCCACACGGCCTGGATGCGGTTTTGGAGGGGGGGGTACTGGCTTGGGAGCTCAGCAGCCTTCCTGGCCCAAGTGGGCCAGGCGATCGCCCTCTGCTCCTCTCCCACTCTTCCTGGAGAGTCACTCCTGCCTGCCTCTATTGATCTCCCTAGTCACAGGGGTGCCGATCCTGTCCGGCCTCCACTTTTCCCCCTCAGTCCCCCTATGTCCTACTGGTTCACTTTGGGATTCCTTCCGTCTCCTTGGGCCTCAGAGTCCCCACCAGTGGCCAGTAAGCACCCTAGTTTTGTGGCGATGCTAACTCCACATCTTCCCACACTGCCATCTTGACTCAGGTCCACCATATGGTTTTGATGACTCTAGCTTTGTCGTATAGTCTGAAGTCAGGAAACCTGATTCCTCCAGCTCCATTTTTCTTTCTCAACATTGCTTTGGCTATTTGGGGTCTTTTGTGTTCCATACAAATTAAAAATTTTTTTGTTCTATGTGAAAAATGTCATTGGTGATTTGATAGGGATTTGATTGCATTGCATTTGATTGCATTGAATCTGTAGATTGCCTTGGGTAGTATAGTCATTTTGACAATATTGATGCTTCCAACCCAAGAACGTGGTATATCTTTTTTTTTGTCTTGTGGTACACAGGCCTCTCACTGTTGTGGCCTCTCCCATTGTGGAGCACAGGCTCTGGACGTGCAGCCTCAGTGGCCATGGCTCATGGGCCTAGCCACTCTTCCTTCCTGGCCCAAGTGGGCCAGGCGATCGCCCTCTGCTCCTCTCCCACTCTTCCTGGAGAGTCACTCCTGCCTGCCTCTATTGATCTCCCTAGTCACAGGGGTGCCGATCCTGTCCGGCCTCCACTTTTCCCCCTCAGTCCCCCTATGTCCTACTGGTTCACTTTGGGATTCCTTCCGTCTCCTTGGGCCTCAGAGTCCCCACCAGTGGCCAGTAAGCACCCTAGTTTTGTGGCGATGCTAACTCCACATCTTCCCACACTGCCATCTTGACTCAGGTCCACCATATGGTTTTGATGACTCTAGCTTTGTCGTATAGTCTGAAGTCAGGAAACCTGATTCCTCCAGCTCCATTTTTCTTTCTCAACATTGCTTTGGCTATTTGGGGTCTTTTGTGTTCCATACAAATTAAAAATTTTTTTGTTCTATGTGAAAAATGTCATTGGTGATTTGATAGGGATTTGATTGCATTGCATTTGATTGCATTGAATCTGTAGATTGCCTTGGGTAGTATAGTCATTTTGACAATATTGATGCTTCCAACCCAAGAACGTGGTATATCTTTTTTTTTGTCTTGTGGTACACAGGCCTCTCACTGTTGTGGCCTCTCCCATTGTGGAGCACAGGCTCTGGACGTGCAGCCTCAGTGGCCATGGCTCATGGGCCTAGCCACTCTGCGGCATGTGGGATCTTCCTGAACCGGGGCACGAACTCATGTCCCCTGCATCGGCAGGTGGACTCTCAACCACTGCGCCACCAGGGAAGCTCAAGAACGTGGTATATCTTTCCATCTGTTTGTATCCTCTTTAATTTCTTTCATTAGTGTCATAATTTTCAGAGTACAGGTCTTTTGCCTCCTTAGGTAGGCTTATTCCTAGGTATTTTATTCTTTTTGATGCTTTGGTAAATGGGGTGGTTTCTTTAATTTCTCTTTCTGATTTTTCATTGTTAGTGTAGAGGAATGCAAGAGATTTCTGTGTATTAATTTTGTATCCTGCAATTTTACCAAATTCATTGATGAGCTCTAGTAGTTTTTTGGTAGCATCTTTAGAATTTTCTACATATAGTATCATGTCATCTGCAAACAGTGACAGTTTCACTTCTTCTTTTCCAATTTGGATTCCTTCTATTTCCTTTTCTTCTCTGATTGCCATGGCTAGGACTTCCAAAACTATGTTGAATAAGATTCACAAGAGTGGACATCCTCGTCTTTTTCCTGATCTTAGTGGAAATGCTTTCAGTTTTTCACCATTGAGTATGATGGTTGCTGTGGGTTTGTCATATATGGCTTTATTATGTTGAGGTATTTACCCTCTATGCCCATTTTCTGGAGAATTTTTAGCATAAATGGGTGTTTAATTTTGTCAAAAGCTCTTTATGCATCTATTGAGATGATCATCTGGTTTTTATTCCTTAATTTGTTAATGTGGTGTATCACATCGATTGATCTGCGTATATTGAAGAATCCTTGCATCCCTGGGATAAATCCCACTTGATCATGGTGTATGATCCTTTTAATGTGCTGTTGGATTCTGTTTGCTAGTATTTTGTGGAGGATTTTTGCATCTGTGTTCATCAGTGATATTGGTCTATAATTTTCTTTGTTTATGATATCTTTTTCTGGTTTTGGTATCAGGGTGATGGTAGCTTTGTAGAATGAATTTGAGAGTGTTTCTTCCTCTGCAGTTTTTTGGAAGAGTTTGAGAAGGATCGGTGTTAGCTCTTCTCTAAATGTTTGATAGAATTTGCCTGTGAAGCCATCTGGTCCTGGACTTTGGTTTGTTGGAAGATTTTAAATTACGGTTTCAATTTCATTGCTTGTGATAGGTCTGTTTGTATTTTCTAATACTTCCTGGCTCAGTCTTGGAAAATTGTACCTTTCCAAGAATTTGTCCATTTCTTTGTGGTTATCCATTTTATTGGCATATAGCTGTTGGTAGTAGTCTCTTACAATCCTTTGTGTTTCTGCAGTGTCAGTTTTGATTTCTCCTTTTTCATTTCTAATTTTATTGATTTTCTTCCTCTCCCTTTTTTTCTTGATGAGTCTGGCTAAGGGTTTATCAATTTTGTTTATCTTCTCAAAGAACCAGCTTTTAGTTTTATTGACCTTCGCTATTGTTTTCTTTGTTTCTATTTCATTTATTTCTGCTCTGATCTTTATGATTGCTTTCTTTCTACTGACTTTGGGTTTTCTTTGTTCTCCTTTGTCTAGGTGTTTTAAGTGTAGGGTTAGATTGTTTATTAGAGATTTTTCTTGTTTCTTGAGGTGAGATTGTATTGCTATAAACTTCCATCTTAGAACTGCTTTTGCTACATCCCATAGGTTTTGGATCATCGTGTTTTCATCGTCAATTGTTTCTAAGTATTTTTTGATTTCCTCTTTGATTTCTTCAGTGATCCATTGGTTGTTTAGTAACATATTGTTTAGCCTCAATGTGTTTGTGTTTTTTACTGTTTTTTTTCTTGTAGTTGATTTCTATTCACATAGTGTTAGGGTCAGAAAAGATCCTTGATATGATTCCAGTTTTCTTAAATCTACTGAGGCTTGCTTTGTGGCCCAGCATGTGATCAGTCCTGGAGAACATTCCATGTGCACTTGAGAAGAATGTGTATTCTGCTGCTTTTGGATGGAATGCTCTATAAATATCAGTTAAGTCCGTCTGGTCTACTGTGTCATTTAAGGCCTGTGTTTCCTTAATGATCTTCTGTCTGGATTAATCTGTCTATTGATGCAAGTGGGGTGTTAAATTTCCCTTCTATTATTGTGTTACTGTTGATTTCTCCTTTTATGGCTGTTAACATTTGCCTTATGTATTGAGGTGCTCCTATGTTGGGTGCATAGATATTTATAATTGTTATATCTTCTTCTTGGATTGATCCCTTGATCATTATGTAGTGTCCTTCTTTGTCTCTTGTAATAGTTTTTATTTTAAAGTCTATTTTGTCTGATATGAGTATTGCTACTCCAGCTTTCTTTTGATTTCCATTTGCATGGAATACTGTTTTCCATCCCCTCACTTTTCAGTCTTTATGTGTTCCTAGATCTGAAGTGGGTCTCTTGTAGACAGCATGTATATGGGTCTTGTTTTTGTATCCATTCAGCCAGTCTGTGTCTTTTGGTTGGAGCATTTAATCCATTTACATTTAAGGTAATTATTGATATGTGTTCATATTGCCATTTTGTTAATTGTTTTGGATTTGTTTTTGTAGGTCTTTTTCTTCCCTTCCTCTTTTGTTCTCTTGTAATTTGATGACAATTTTAGTGTTTTGTTTGGGTTGCTTTTTCTTTTTTCTGTGTGTATCTGTTGTAGATTTTTGGTTTGTGGTAAACATGGGGTTTTTTTGGGGGGTGTGGTGGGTCTTTGTTGCTGCAAGTGAGCTTTCTCGAGTAACAGTGAGCGGGGGCTACTCTTTGTTGTGGTGCACGGGCTTCTCATTGTGGTGGTTTCTTTTGTTACAGAATACAGGCTCTAGGCACACAGGCTTCAGTAGTTGCAGCATGCAAGCTCAGTAGTTGTGGCACATGGGCCCAGAGCACTCAGGCTTCAGTAGTTGTGGCATGTGGGCTCAGTAATTGCGGTGTGTGGGCTCTAGGGCACACAGGCTTTCAGTTGTTGTGGCACACAGGCTCAGTTGTGGCTCACAGGCTCTAGAGCACAGGCTCAGTAGTTGTGGTGCATGGGCTTAGTTGCTCTGCAGCATGTGGGATCTTCCTGGACCAGGGATGGAACTTGTGTCCCTTGCATTGGCAGGCGGATTCTTAACCACTGTGCCACAAGGGATGTCCCCCATGGGCTTTTGATATAGCACTCTATATATAAACAAGATTGTTTTAAGTTGCTGGTCTTTTAATTTCAAATGCATTTCCAATATCCTTCACTTGTACTGTCCTCAAAGTTGCTGGTTTTGATATCATATTTGTGTGTGGATGATTTCCTACCTTTACTGTATGTTTGCCTTTACCAGTAAGCTTTTCCATCCGTAATTTTCTTATTTCTAGTTGTGGCCTTTTCTTTTCCACCTAGAGAAGTTCACTTAGCACTTGTTGCAAAGCTGGTCTAGTAGTGCCAAATTCTCATAGCTTTTGCTTGTCGGTAAAGCTTTTGATTTCTCCATTGAATCTGAATGAGAGCCTTGCTGTGTAGCGTATTCTTGGTTGTAGATTCTTCCCTTTGATCATTTTAAATATATTCTGCCACTCGCTTCTTGCCTGTTGAGTTTCTGCTGAGAAATCAGCTGATAACCTTATGGGATTCCCTCATGTGTTATTTGTTGCTTTTCTCTTGTTCCTTTTAATAATTTTTCTTTGTCTTTAATTTTTGTCAAGTTGATTGCTATGTGCCTTGGCGAGTTCCTCCTTGGGTTTACCCTGCCTGGGATTCTCTGCACTTCCTGGACTCGGGTGACTTTCCTTTCCCATGTTAGGGAAGTTTTCAACTATTATCTCTTCAAGTATTTTCTCAGGTCCTTTCTGTCTCTTTTATTATTTTGGGACTCCTATAATTCAAATGTTGGTGCATTTAATGTCCCAGAGGTCTCTGAGACTGTCCTCATTTCTATTCATTCTTTTTTATTTATCTGTTCTGTGGTAGTGATTTCCACCATTCCATCTTCCAGCTTACTTATCCGTTCTTCTGCCTCCAATTACTCTGCTATTGATTCTTTGTAGTGTATTTTTGATTCCAGTTATTGTATCGTTCATCCCTGTTTGTTCTTTAGCTCTTGTAGGTCTTTGTTAATCATTTTTTGTATCTTGTTGATCTGTGCCTCCATTCTCTTTCAGAGATCTTGGATCATCTTTACTATCATAAATCTGAATTATTCTTCAGGTAGGTTGCCTATCTCCACTTCACTTAATTGTTCTTCTGAGGTTTTATCTTGTTCCTTCATCTGGGACATACTCCTCTGCTGTCTCATTTTGTCTGACTTTCTGTGATTGTAGTTTCCATTCCACAGGCTGCAGCATTGTAGTTCTTGCTTCTGTTGTCTCCCCCACTGGTATATGAGGCTGTCTAAGAAGTTTGTGCAGGCTTCCTGGTGGTTGGAACTGGTTCTTGCCCACTGGTGGGTGGAGCTGGCTCTTGTCACTCTGGTGGGCAGAGCCATGTCAAGGGTTGTGTTTACCAGGCAGCTGTGCACTCAGGAAGACTTTAAGCAGCCTGACTGCTAACGGGTGGGGCTCTGTTCCCACCCTGTTGGTTGTTTGGCCTGAGGCATCCCAGTACTGGAGCCTACAGGCTGTTGGGTGGGGCCAGGTCTTGGTGAGAAAATGGCAGCCTCCAGGAGGGCTCATGCCAATGAGTGCTGCCCAGAACTACAACTGCCAGTGTCTTTTTCCCCACAGTGAGCTACAGCTGTCCCCTGCATCCACAGGAGACCCTCCAATACTGCAGGTAGGTCTGGCCTTGGCTCTTATGAGGTCACTGCTTTGTTCCCTGGGTCTTGGTGTACATGAGACCTTGTGTGCGCCTTACAAGTGTGGAGTTGCTGTTCCCCCAGTCCCATGGAATTCCTGTGATCAAACCCCACTGGCCTTCAAAGCCAGATTCTCTGGGGGCTCCTCCTCCCATTGCTAGACCCCCAGGCTGGGGAGCCTGCCATGTGGCTCAGAACTTTCACCCTTGTGGGAGAACTTCTGTGACATGATTATTTCCCAGTTTGTGGGACACCCACCCGGCAGGTATGGGATTTGATTTTATCATGATTGTGCCCCTTCTCCTTTCTCATTGTGGCTTCTTCATCTTTGGATGTAGAATATCTTTTTTGGTAGGTTCCAGCATTTTTGTTTTGTTTGTTTGTTTTGTCAGTGGTTGTTCAGCAGTTGTGATTTTGGTGTTTCCATAAGATGCGTGGAGCTCATGTCCTTCTACTCCATGATTTTGTCTCCATCTCCCCTGAAATATTTTTTTTTTTTTTTTAATTTATTTATTTTATTATCTTATTTTATTTATTTATTGTTTCTGGCTGCGTTGCGTCTTCGTTGCTGCACGGGCTTTCTCTACCTGCGGCGAACGGGGGCTACTCCTCGTTGCGGTGCGCGGGCTTCTCATTGCGGTGGCTTCTCATTCTCGGTGTTGCAGAGCACAGGCCCTAGAGCTCGCGGGCTTCAGTAGTTGTGGCACACGGGCTCAGTAGTTGTGGCACACGGGCTCAGTAGTTGTGGCTTGCGGGCTCTAGAGCGCAGGCTCAGTAGTTGTGGCCCACGGGCTTAGTTGCTCCGCGGCATGTGGGATCTTCCCGGACCAGGGCTCGAACCCGCGTCCCCTGCATTGGCAGGCGGATTCTTAACCACTGCGCCACCAGGGAAGCCCTGAAATATTTTATTAAGATATTATTCCTCATGATTACTGAGATTTTCGGCACCTCTTAGATTTTGCACACACGGCAAGTTCCTCATTCATCCCTCTAGTCTCAACCCTGCTGTTTAGACTTGGATTAGCATTTTTATAATATTACAGACTTTAGGCACTAGGCTAGGGGTTGATGCTGTCAGTGGAGGCACAGGGTATCCACTGAATCTTCTTTATCCATTGATCCATTGACAGACATTTAGATTGTTACTATATTTTGGCTGTTGTCGATAATGCTGCAAGAAACATGGGAGTACAGATTCCTTTTTGATATCTTTTTTTCATTTATTTTGTATATGTACCAGAAGTGAGATTCCTGGATCATATGGTAGTTTTAAAAAAAATTGGGGGAACCTCCATACAGTTTTCCATAGTGATTAAAGTAATTTACATTCTCACCAGTGGTGCATAGGGGTTCCCTTTTCTCCACATCCTCATTAAGCTTGTTATCTCATCTTTTAGACGATATCCAATCTAATAGGTATGAGGTGATATCTCATTGTGGTTTTGATTTACATTTCCCTGATGATTAGTGATGCTGAGAATCTTTTCATGCTACCTGTTGGCCACCTGTGTGTTTTCTTTGGAAAAAAATGTCTATTCAGATCCTCTGCCCGTTTTTAAATTGGATTGTTTATTTGTTTTTTGCTATTGAGTTGTATTAGTTCTTTAATATACATGTTTTTTTTAAAATTTTTTGTGGTACGCAGGCCTCTCACTGTTGTGGCCTCTCCCGTTGCGGAGCACAGGCTCCGGATGCGCAGGCTCAGCAGCCATGGCTCATGGGCCCAGCCGCTCCGTGGCATGTGGGATCCTCCCGGACCAGGGCATGAACCCGTGTCCCCTGCATTGGCAGGCGGACTCTCAACCACTGCGCCACCAGGGAAGCCCCTTTAATATACTTTTGTTATTAAAACCTTATGAGATATATGGTTTGCAAATATTTTCTCCCATTCTGTTAAGTTGTCTTTTCATGTTTTTATTGCTTCTTTTTCTGTGGAGAAACTCTTTAGTTTGATATAGTCCAAATTGTTGATTTTTGCTTTTCTTACTTGTGCTTTTGGTGTCATATCCAAAAAATTGTTGCCAGGACCAATGTCAAAGAGCTTTTCCCCTGTGTTTTCTTCTGGGAGTTTTATAGTTTCAGGTCTTATGTTTAAGTCCTTAATCCATTTTGAGTTAATGTTTTGATTGGTGTAAGATAGGGGTCTGCTTTCATTCTTTTATGTATGAATACCCAGTTTTCTTAGCACCATTGGTTGGAAAGAGACTATCAAATTTTCTCGGCACCATTTAGAGGAAAGAGACTATCTTTTCCCCACTGAGTATTCTTGACTCTGGGCTCTTGATTCTGTTCCACTGATCTGTGTGTCTAATTTTTTTTTTTTTTGCCAGACCAAGTGTCTTGTGGGATCTTAGTTCCCCAACCAGGGATTGAACCTGGGCCACCACAGTGAAAGCACCAAGTCCTAACCACTGGACCCCAGGGAATTTCCTGTGTGTCTATTTTTATACTCGTACAACACTGTTTTGATTACTATAACTTTGTAGTATAGTTTGAAATCAGTTAAGTATGATGGGTTTGTCTTTATTCTTCTTTCTCAGGATTGCTTTGGCTATTTAGGGTCTTTTGTGGCTCAATACACATTTTAAGATTGTTTTTTCTATCTCTCGGAAAAATGCCTTTGGAATTTTGATATGGGTTGCAGTGAATCCATAGATGGCTTTGGATAGTATGGACATTTTAATAATATTAATTATTTCAATCCATGAATACTGGTTATCTTTTTATTTGTGTTGTCTTCAATTTCTTACATCAAATTTGTACTTTTCTGGCAAAAGAACTTTTACCTCCTCAGTTAGATTTATTTCTAAGTATTTTATTGTTTTAGATGCTATTTTGAATGGGATTGTTCTGTTTCTTTTTCAGATGTTTCGTTGTTAGTGTATAGAAACACAACTATTTTCTGTGTGTTGGTTTTTTTTTTTTAATAAATTTATTTATTTCATTCATTTATTTTTGGCTGAGTTGGGTCTTTGTTGCTGCTCGTGGGCTTTCCTCTAGTTACGGCGAGTGGGAGCCACTCTTCTTTGCGTTGCGTGGGCCTCTTACTGCAGTGGCTGCTCTTGTTGCGGAGCACGGGCTCTAGACACGCGGGCTTCAGTAACTGTAGCACTCGGGCTCAGTAGTTGCGGCTCACGGGCTCCAGAGCACAGGCTCAGCAGTTGTGGCGCCCGGGCCCAGCCACTCCGCGGCATGTGGGATCCCCCTGGACCAGGGCTCGAACCCACGTCCCCTGCATTGGTAGGCGGGCTCTCAACCACTGCGCCACCAGGGAAGCCCTGTGTGTTGGTTTTATATCCTGCAACTTTACTGAATTTGTTGAATAGTTCTAGCAGTTTTAGGGTCATGTCTTTAGGATTTCCTATATATAAGATCATATCATCTGCAAGCAAATACAGTCTTACTTTTTACCTTCCTATTTGGATGTCTTTTTTTTTTCTTTTTCTTGCCTAATTGCTCTGGCTGGGATTTCCAATACTATGTTGAATTGGAGTGGTGAGAGTGTGTACTTTAGTCATGTTCCTGGTCTTAGGGAAGAAGCTCTCTGCCTTTCACCAGTTGAGCATGATGTTGACTATGGGGTTGTCATGTATGGCCTTTACTGTACTGAGGTATGTTCCTTCTATACCCAGTTTGTCGAGCATTTTTATCATGAAAGGATGTTGTTTTGTCAAATGCTTTTTCTACATCTGTTGAAATGATCGTATGATTTTTATCTTTCATTCTACTAATGTGGTGTAGCACATTGATTGATTTGCGTATGTTGAACCACCTTATGTCCAGAGATGAATCTCACTTGATCATGGTAAATGATCCTTTTAATGTGCTGATGAATTTAGTTTCCTAGTATTTTATTGAAATTCTTTGCATCTCTATTCATCAGGGATACTGGCCTGTAGTTCTCTTTTCTTGTAGTATCCTTTTCTGACTCTGGTATCAGGGTAATGGTAGCCTTGTAAATGAGTTTGGGTATGTTCCCTCTTCTTCAGTTTTTTTTGGGGAATGGTTTGAGAAGGATTGCCATTAATTCTTCTTTAAATGTTTGGTGGAATTCATCAGTGAAGCCATCATCTGGTCCTGGGTTTTTCTGTGTTGGGAGGTTTGTGATTACTGGTTCAATCTGCTTAATATTGGTCTGCTCAGATTTTCTATATCTTCAGTCTTGGTAGGTTCTGTGTTTCTAGGAATTTCCATTTCTTCTAGGTTATCCAGTTTGTTGGTGTATAATTACTCATAGTAGTTGCTCATGTTCCTTTGTATTTCTGTGCTATCATTTGTAATATCTTTTATTTCATTTTCTGATTCAGTCTAGCAAAAGCTTTGTCAATCCTGTTTATTTAAAAAAAAATACCCAAAACCCAGCCCTTGGTTTCATTGATCTTTTCTAGTAATTTTCTGGTTTCTATTTCATTTATTTCTGCTCTGATCTTTTTATTTCCTTCTTTTTACTAAATTTAGGCTTTGTTTGTTCTTTTTCTATTCCCTTAATGTGTAATGTGAGGTTGTTTACTTGAGCTCTTTCTTGTTTCTTAATGTAGGCAGACATTTATCACTATAAACTTCCCTCTTAGGACTGCTTTTGCAACATCTCATAGGTTTTGATATGTTGTGCTTCCATGTTCATTTGTTTCAAGATATTTCTTAATTCCCTTTTCTATTCTTTAACCCATTGTTTATTCAGGAACATGTTGCTTAGTCTTATATATGTGGGATTTTTCCAGCTTTCCTCCTGTTATTGATTTTTGGTTTCATACCATTGCAGTTAGAAAAGATACTTAGTATGATTTCATTCTTCTTAAATATGGTAAGACTTTTTTGTGACCTGTCGTGTGATCTATCCTGGGTAATGTTGCATGTGCCCTTGAGAAGAATGTATATTCTGGAATGTTCGCATATTTCTGTTAGGTCCATTTGGTCTAAAGTATAGTTCAAGTCCAATGTTTCCTCATTGATTTTCTGTCTGGATGATGTATATATTGCTGAAAGTGGGGTATTGAAATCCTCTTCTATTACTGTATTGTTGCCTATTTCTCCCTTTGATCTGTTAGTATTAATATATTTAGGTGCTCTGATGTTGGGCGCATATACATTTATGATTGTTATATCTTCTTGATGAGTTGAACCCTTTATCATTACGTAATGACCATCTTTGTTTCTTGTTACTATTTTTGGCTTAAGGTCAATTTTGTTTGATATAGTATAGCTACCCGTGCTCTTTTGGCTTCCACTTACATGGAATATTTTTTGCCATCCCTTCACTTTGAACCTATGCATGTCCTTAGAGCTGAGATCTCTTGTTAGCGTACAGTTGGGTCTTTTTTTTTTTTTTTTAATCTATCCATCCAGTCTGTGTCTTTTGATTGGAGAATTTAATCCATTAACATTTACAGTAGTTATTGATAGGTAAGGACTTACTAATGCCATCTTATTGTTTTCTGACAGTTATTATAGTTCCATTTTTTTCTTGTCTTCCTTTCTTGTTGCTTTCCTTTGTAAATTGATGATATTCCACAGTGTTATGTTTTAATTCCCTCCTCTCTATCTTTTATGTATATGTTGTAGAATTCTGCTTTGGGGTTCCCATGAAGTTTAAAAAAAAATCTTATAAATATAACAGTGTATTTTATGCTAATAGCAATTTAGTTTGATTGCATATAAAAGCTGTATCCATTTATTCCCCCTTCCCCTCCCCTTTTAGGTTTTTGATGATACCATTTACATTTTTTATTGTGTATCCATTAACAAATTGTTGAAGCTAATGCTATGTTTAATACTTTTGCCTTTTAGCCTTTATCTAGAGTTAAGTAGTTAGCATATTATATTACAGTATTAAGGTATTCAAAATCTTACTCTATCCTTTACCAGTGTGTTGTATATTTTCATGTTTTCAAGCTACTAATTAGTGGCCTTTTTTTCATCTTGAAGAACTCCTTTCAGCATTTCTTGTACTATACATTCAGTGATGATGAGTCCCCTCAGCTTTTGTTTATTAGGGAAAGATTTTATTTCACCTTTATTTCTATAGGACCACTTTGCTTGGTAAAGTATTCTTAGTTGGCAGTTTCTTTCTCTTAGCACTTTGAATATATTATCTCATTTTCTCCTGGCCTAGTGTCTGGTGAGAAATCTGCTAATAGTCTTATGGGGGCTCCCTTGTATAAGAGAATTTTTTTTCTCTTGATGCTTTTAGAATTCTCTCTTTATCTTTTAAAATTCTCTCTTTGTCTTTGGTTTTAGAAAATTTTATCACTATGTGTTTTGGAGAAGAATGTTTTGGATTGGTGACCTGTTAGCTTCGTGAGCTTGAATGTCCAATTTTCTTCTCATGTGTGTTCTACTCCTTTTCCTTCTCTCCTCCTTCTGGGACTCCAGTAATGTGTACATTATTTCTTTTGATTATGTCCCATAACTTCTGTAGGCTTTCTTTGTTCCTCTACATTATTTTTTCTTTTTGCTTTTCTAATTGTACAGTTTCAGTTGACTTGTCTTCTTGTCCACTGATTCTCCCCTCTATTTGTTCAAATATGCTGTTGAAGCTCTTTGTTGAAGGCTTCAGTTCAGTCATTGTATTCTTTAGCTTCAAAATTTCTGTTTGGTTCTGTTTTATGTTTTCTGTCTCTTTATTGAGCTTCTCATTTCGTTCTTGTTTTATTTTTCTCATATTATCAAATTGTTTATCTGTGTTCTCTTCTAGCTCTCTGAGCATCTGTAGGCAATTTTTTTTTTTTGCAATTATTTTTAAGTATTTGTTGGGCAATTCATGAATCTCCATTTCTTTGGTCTGGATAGTGGAGGTTTACTGTATTCCTTTGGTAGCAACAAGTTTTCCTGATTCTTTGTGATCCCTGTAGCCTTGTGTAGGTGTCCGAGCATTTGAAGAGGTAGTCACCTCTTCCAGACTTTATGGACTGATTTTGGTAAGAGAAGCCTCTTACCTGTGGATAGGGGAACACCAGATTGTGTGGTGACCCCAGATCTAGCTCTACAGGGCACATGGCAGCACTGGATCCAATGCGGGTGTGATGTCTCTTTGTCTCAAGCCACTAGGATCTACAGTATTGACAACTATGTATTCCTGGGTGAGCACTGCAGGGAATCTGAAATGGCTGCAAGGGATGTTGGGCTTCTAAGCCATGCCTCCCCTGCTAGGGAGCAGGGCAGGCAGCAGTGATGGCTGGAGCCAATGGTGTGCACATACTCTGCTTCAGGGGCTGCTGCAGATGCCTTTGTAGTGGCAGAGGTTATTTGCAGGCACACTTGAAGTGATGGGGGTCAGGGCAGGTAGCAAGGGCCAGGGCCAGCTATGGGCTCACTGTCATCTGTGGAGGACCTGGGTGTCAGCATGTTCTCCTATGGCTTCACACTCTACCCCCGGGTATGTTTACTACAGTGGAGGACAGTGACAGGGGTCAGGCTGTGGGGCATGCAGGTCCTCAGCTGGATGAACTAGCTACATGTGGGCATGGTGGTGCTGGCCAGCAACAGAAGACAGGGCCTTATCTGGACTCAGAAACAGCTGCTAGGGGCCCTGGTCCTTGGTGTTCTCTTCTGTGGCTGTATTCTCTCCCCTGGGCATGCACACTGCAGTGAAGGCCAGGGGTGGGAGTCAGGCTGGGGGCATGCATGTGTACTGCTGGAGGGGCTAGTTACAGGTAGGTGTGGTGGTGCTGGCCAGAGACAGAAGGCAGGGCATGATCCAGGCCTGATCCAGGCCTGCAGGCAGCTGCAGGGTCCCTGGATGTCAGTGTGCTACAGTCTCCCCATGGGTTGTGCACACTGTAGTGAGGGCTGGTGATGGGGGTTGGGCATTGGCATGCTGGAGCAAAGCTGGAGGGGCTGTCTATAGGTGGGCATCTTGTTGCTTCCCTGTGAGGGAAGGCAGGGCCTGATCCTTGCCCAAAAGCAGCATCAGGGGGCCTGGCTGTCAGTGTATTTACCTGTGGCTGTACTGTTTCCTCTCCCTGCATATGTGCTACAGTGGAGACCGGTGACCAGCATCAGGCTGGTGGCATACCGGTGGGCAGCTGGAGGGTCTAGTCCCTAGCACAGAGCCAGTGGTGGGCGTCAGCTGACGGCATTTGTCTTGCATTCATGTAGCTGTTGAAGCCAGTTTGCTCTAAGTGTAGCTCCCAGGCTCTGGTGGGGGTGGGGAGGGACTCAGGTGTCTGACTTCTTATCCATGTGCAGCCACAGAGACCTTGGATGGCTACTGGTGCAGGTCCAGCCTCTTGCAGGAGGCAGTGGGTTGGGGGGAGGGGGTTAGGAAGCAGGGAGGGATTGAACTGAAGCTCGACTGGCTGGCATTAGGGAATGTAAATACCTGTGGTATGGCTGGCAAATCTGAGCAGCTGGCTGGTGACTTCATCAGTGGTGGAAGCTGCTGAGCTTGTCTGCAGGGCAGGTCTCCCACTCAGAGGCACTCTTAGTAGCTGGCCTTCTTGGTGCTGAATACTGTCTTGGAGGATGGGATGATACACGCAAAATGTAGTTGTCTTCCTTCTCTTCTTGTGCAGTTATTCTCAGGTTTTTTTTTGTTTTTTTTCCCCCACCATGTTGCTAAAATTTCATAAGTGGATTCTAGAGATTTCCTGGAGCTGTTTTTGTTTGTGGATAGCTGCCTAATCATTGATCTTTGCTCAGGGACAGGGAAGCCAGGATCTTTTACATAGGCATTTTTTCCAGAATCTTCTGTTTTATTGATTGCTCTGGCTAGGATTGCCAGTATGTTGACCAAGAGTGGTGAGAGTGGCACCCTTTTCTTGTTCCTAATGTTAGAGGAAGAGCTTTCAACCTTTCACTGTTGCATATGATTGTGGGTTGGTTGGGTGTGGGTTTGTCATATAAAGCCTTAATTATATTGAGGTTTGCTCCTTCTATACCCACTTTACTGAGCATTTGTATCATGAAAGGATGTTTTGTCAAATGCTTTTCCTGTATCTATTGAAATGATCATATGAATTTTACCTTTCATTCTATTAATGTGATACATCACACTGATTGATCTGCATGTTGAACCACCCTTGTATCCCGGGGATAAATCTAACTTGATCATGGTGTATTATCCTTTTAATGTGCCATTGAATTTGTTCTGCTAATATTTTGTTGAGAATTTTTGCATCTCTGTTCATTGGGGATACTGGCCTGTAATTTTTCTTGTATTGTCCTTATCTGGCTTTGGTTATCAGGGTAGTCCTGGCCTCATAAAAAGAGTTTGGGAGTGTTACCTCCAATTCAGTTGTTTGGAATAGTTTGAGAAGGATTTTTTAACTGGTAGAATTCACCAGCAAAACCATCTGGTCCTGGGCTTTTTGTGTTGGGAGGTTTTTGATTACTGATTGAATCTTCTTGTTATTGGTCTAGTCAGATTTTCTGTTTCTTCCTGATTCAGTCTTGGTTGGTTGTATGTTTCTAGGAATTTATCCATTTCTTCTCTGTTGTTCAATTTGTTGGTATACAAGTGTTCCTTATAATGTCTTATGATGCTGTGTATTTCTGTTATCAGTTGTGATATTGCCTCTTTCATTTCTGATTGTATTCTCTTATTCTTAATTAGTCTAGCTAAAGTTTTGTCAATTTTGTTTTTAAAGAAAACAGCTCTTGGTTTTGAATCTTTTATATTTTTGCTCTGATCTCTATTTCCTTTATTTCCCCTCTGATCCTTCTGCTTACCTTGGCTTAGTTTGTTCTTCTTTTTCTAGTGCCTTGAGGTGTAAAGTTAGGTTGTTTATTTGGGATCTTTCTTTGTTTATAAATGCACTTATCACTATAAACTTCCCTTAATGAACTGCTTTTGCAACATCCCATTGGTTTTGGTATGTTTTGTTTCCACTTGCATTTGTTTCAAGATATTTCTTGATTTCCCTTTTGACTGATTTCGTTTTTGACCCATTAGTTGTTCAGGAGTGTGTAGTTTATATCTTGTTTATACCAGACATACCGTTAAGTGAAGAAAGCAAAAGAAACAAAAAGAAACCCACCAAAATGCTAATTTATGCAAAAGAAATAATACAGGAAGGATTAAACCAGAAGCTAGAGACTGGTTATCTGTAGAGGGCTGGTGGGAAAAGTCAGGGAGGGGGATGTAGTAGCAGGGGTGAGAAAAGAGTGACATTACTGTATCTTTTGTATAGCTCTCTTAGAACATAATAATGTTTCAGTTACCATTCACTTATCAAATAAATTAAAACCAACAAGTATGAGGGGGAGTACCTGAAATGAAATAAAAGCCAACAAGAGATCCTAACTATATTATATTGAATAATGGTAACACTGAAAGTGGTTGGGAACATAAAGTAACCATGGAAAACACTGTCCTCACTGGATAATGTAAAGCCAGAGGGAAAAAGAACTACACAAATGCTCTAATCTGGTCAATAAATGTGTTTGTCACGCAGGTGTGGACTGGCAATTTTTTTTTTTTCCCATGCCATACGTCATGAAGGATCCTAGTTCCCCGACCACGGATCAAACCCGTGTCCCCTGCAGTGGAAGCGCAGAGTTTTAACCACTAGACCACCAGGGAAGTCCTTGGACTGGCAATTCTGAAACTACCTTATGTGTACGATAGAACGGAACAAGTGAAAAGACTGCAGATAATGAGAGCCAGGTTCTTACCTTAGGAGAAAGAATTTACAAATAAGGAAAGGTTAAAATGAACCCTGTGATGTTGAATTGAAATTGGAAGTGTTACTGTAAGCTCATGTTTTTTCACATACACGTTTCAATAACTAGCTGCAGAATATGGATGTGTGTCTGTGAGTGAGCATACCTACATTATTTCCTAGCTTTGTTGGCAGAGAGGGCCAAAAAGCAGTGACTCTAGTAGCAGTGAGCACATGTAGTGCCAAAATCTTGGCTTCTCAATGCCATTCTCCGATAAATGGAACTAGGAATCCTTGGAGAGGTGGCAGTTCCAGTACCTGGACAGGGAATGAATATGAGAGTGTTTAACATCTTGCCAGAAAGTAAGGTAGGTAAGGAAATAGTTAAAAAGTGGGGAGGAGCTTTTCCAAAGAATACAGGAGTCTACCTAAAGGAGCTTTTAATGGCCAAAACTGGAATAATTTAAGGAACAAAATAATGATAGTACTAGATTATAACCCATAGAATAAAATAAATATCCATGATTCTATAATTAATATGATCAAATAAATTAGTGGGGAGAAGAGACAGCTCTTCCTTCAGAAGTCCAATTAATGTAGAAGAAAACAGGCAAATAATACTACAGAAATAGTTGTTCTAAACAAGATGCTAAAATTAGTAGGTGAAAGTTTGAAAAACCTATGTATAGTTTCAAAGTATCTCCCCAAGATACTTACCAACTACAAAGGGAAAGATAGTAACTTTACAGTGGAGAAACCCAATAGAAACCACTTAACCAAGTGGTCACGGTCAACATCACCTGTACAAAATATGACATGAACTGCATGATGCCTTAAGGATACATTATTTCTGTGGCATTCTTGCCAAAATGCACACTCATTCCAATCATGAGAAAACACAAATCCACACATCAAGGGATACTATTCAGAGTAACTGATCAGTATTCTTCAAAAGTGTCTTGTCTTTTTGAAGCCAAGACAAGACTGAGGAACTATTACAGAGACATAACTAAATGCAATGTGGGATCCTGGATTGGATCCTAGAACAGAGATAGTGGATAAAGTGGTGAAATTCAAATAAGGCATTTAGTTAATAGCACTGTATCAATGTTAATTTCTTGGTTCTGATAGTGGTACTATGGTTATGTAAATGTTAACATTAGGGAAAGCTAAGTGAGGGACATATGGAACCTACTATTTTTCCAACTTTTCTGTAAGTTAAAAAATTAGTTCAAAATAAAGTTTAAAAAAAGCGTGGTGGAGGATAATATGGTGAAACCAGTTAGTATAACTGATTTTTTTCTTCCCCAGCTGCATTCAGCCGCTTTGGTATACACAGAGCAGGCAGACTGTGTAAGACAGTGACTGGAGTCTAGGGCATGTTCTCAAAGCGGGGTAAGCCGCCCTGTTAGTTTGGGTCCTCTAGGAAGCAGACACTGCAGTGGAGGTGGGAATTGACCCCAGCTACGTGCAGTCATGGGCTGGGGCCCACCTCTCACTCACTGGGCTAAGCACGCTCTGCCTGGCGGCACGTGTCCACTCAGCACCCACGAGCCCCTCCCCGTAGTGTTCCAGGTGCCTGTTTGGAACCTCCCAACTCTTGTGTCAGCTGAAAGGAAGACCGCTGCCTCCTCAGTTCTACAGCCAAGTGGTACTTTGACCCCCTTGTGAGAGACTGGACAGGCAGATGGGAGCAGGTAGGAGGAGCCATCCCACTGGCAGAAGACATCACTGAAAAGTCATTTTCTTGGCTGGTGTCAGTCACAGAATCAACTGAAAAACAAGACAGAGCCTAGAGGGAGGCAGCACCCATGGGAGCCAACTAGGAAATCGCAATGAATTGATTTTAAGTAGCTGCCGGTGTGATTATTTTTAGCCACAGGCCTCAACCAGCTTTCAAAACCTGCTAGTAAGAGTCTCACAGTAGCCAGCAAGTAAAGCCAGCACAGAAATTTAGCTTTTGACAGCAAGAATCTGCTCAGCTGGGAGATGGCTTAGAAAGCGAATCAGAGGAAAAGAACTCTTTCTGCTGCAAGTTTAATTTTTCACATCACTTTTGAAAATAAAAATTTTTTTTAGTAAATCTGCCTTCTGCCACCCCAGCTCAGTATTTTGTATGCATGTTGAGTAAAACAAATTATTTCACCACCTAAACTTGAGGGAGAAATAGACTCGGACGATAGTAAGTGCCGGCAATGCCCCACCCCCACACTTTAGTAGCATATCCTGCAGGAAGCCGCGATCAGAGACTGAATGGGTTTAATGTATCCACACCAGCATGCACAGAACGGCCAGGCTGGCTGATGCTGGGACTGGATCCCTGGCTGCTTCCTAAAGCGTCCAGGGCCGCCCCAGGAGGAGAGGCCTCGGGAGCCAATACAGGGAGGCTGGCGGGGTGCCGCCAACAGTTTCCCTGACATCTCAAAGCATGTGAAAGGGACCTGCAAGCAGAAAAGGGGAGGGGAGGGGAAGGAGGAGGGAAAGGGAAAGGGAGGGGAGGGAGAGAGGAAGGGGAAGGGAAAAGAGGACGACTGGTGGCAAACATGACAGAGTCTGGAGTACACAGGAAAAGCCAGTCCATCTTTACTGTAGTGAGTGCAGGATACAAAGAGTTTACAACAACCTCTAACATTGTCTTAACCATTTGATAAAAAGTTCACTATAATATTTATTGTATAATGAAGAAAAAAAACACATTCAGGGAAAAATTGAGATTAACTTATTTTTCTTAAAAGGTTCATCTCAAGGATGGCAACAAAGTCCAGCTTGTGCCGCCAAACGGTTTTACATGATCAAACCGTGTACAGCTTCTTGTGTGAACTGTTGACTACAAACATTTACCAAATACATAAATCTCTTTTAAAAAAGCCATTTTAAATATAGCAAAGCAGTGTCTTCTTGCACAGCAAAGTGAAGTTTCTACAGAGAAATAAAAGTTTTACATTTGTAAAATCTTTTTCACATTCTAATCATCTAGCTTCTTATGATCCAATGCCAGGAGTTTTCTGGTTCCTTATTTACTATGTATTTCTTGTGCGCATGATGGTTAATACAGAAAATATGTTAATGCTTTATTAGTTGTCCTTACAGTAAAAGGAAATGGTAAAACATATATTGTTCTTTTAGAACAAACCCCTGATTTAGTCTCTAACACAATGGACATAATTAGGGCTCAAAAGGTTGATTTTTGATTGGGACCATCTGTAAATGTACAGTGGTGACTTTCACTCTCAATGTAGTACCAGGTAGACTGCTGAAGGAAGTACAGCTGCTGGAAACCATACTTTAACCAGTGCAATTTAAGCTTTTTTTGTTTTTGTCTTTTAGTAATAAAATACTTCATCTGCAGGGATAAAATTTCTTATGATGGTGTCATACAAAACACATGAGTCTAAAAGGGTAGAAAAGTAGGTTCTAAAGTGACACAGTTAGTGTCTTCCCCACTCTGAGCTGGTTTCCAACAGGAGACATGTATGTTTATGTGCTCGTACATGGGGTCTGGGTGAGGGCGTCTCTGTCAAGTCCATATGCTCTAAGTCACACTGGGTATATGGGAAAAGGGTTAACAGTCAAATACTCAGTTCCTGAAAACAGAATACATTGTTACTTGGTCAGTGTAATTGAAATACAAACTCCGAGCCTTGCGTAATATTATTTTAGAAAACAGTAGTTGTACTGATTATAAACCTGCATAGAAAGAAAGACTATTGAGATACAGTCAGAAAAGCCATCTCATAAGGCACACAAGAAAATAGACAGTAAATGTGAATGTGTTAACTCCTATCCCATGTACAGCAGAAGTTCATGAACATGCATAAATAACAACCAAAGAAGCACTGAACACTTCCAAAGCTATAAATGGTTTACAAAGTGGTAAGGATTATCCTGGAAATTCAGTGTTGGGAAACTGTCTTCTTTCAATTAGGTGTGACCTCATGAAGAAATGTGCCTGTAAGTAGTTCAGTAAAATAAGTATATTTTAAAGAAAAACCAGTCCTTTCTGAATAAGAGCCAAATGTCTAAACTGACAAGAGGACAAAGCATATTGCCCTCCCTTTTTTGGCCTCTATCAAAATTTACTACCGAAAATGTCATTAAAAGCAGAATTCCATTTTGCAGCTGGGAATGCCACACGTTTATCCTGTACCTACTACCTATGTGTCAGCCAGGAAGTCTGGCTGATGATTTGTCACAAAGAGCATAGGAGGAAAACATCACAAGGAATGCAATTTAGGGGGAAAAACCAAAACATAAGTAAAAATTGTAGGTAGCTGCTTAATATTAAGTTTAAAATAGAAAATAGCAGTAATTTTAAACCCTTATTTTGAGTTTCTCAGGAAAGGGAGTATTTAAAAATCGATGATGAAAGACATACAGGACTTTGAATTTTGTTCATGGCACAAGCCCAGGGACCTGCCAAGCTTGCTGTTACCACTTAGCTGTCTTCCTGTGAGAGTAAGGCCTTGGTCAGCATCTCAGCTGAGGGCATCAGGATGGCAAGAATTGTGCCAAGAATCGGCACCATGAGAGGACTGCTCCCCACACTGCAGTGTCATTCGATGCACAGAGTGTCCGGCATGGTAGTATTCTGTAACCAGCTGCATCATGCTATTTTAGAGGGTCAAGGAAAAAAGACCCCTTTCCCCATGAATATTTTTTCCTAATCATTTACCACTTATAAAACCTTTGTGCTCATCAACTATTTTGCCATTTTCTCTAATATTAATTAAATTAGGTCAGCTTTTCTACTATATTTTTTCCTCACAAAAGGCAAGTTTTAAATAATGCCTTATAAAATCTGTCACAACACATTTTACATTTATGCAGGATGAACTTAACACCAATTTTTTTTGCCACTTTGCTATTTATATACACATATAAAATATATAATGATGCTCAACCCATACAGCACAAAGATTACAATGTAACATCACACATTCACCACCAGTGAGGGGAGAAACCCCTTTATACAATCCTCTGAAAAGACTGGGCCAATAATTAAAATCCAAAGTACAGTATATTTAACAAAATAGTAAATATTAAACAGTGAATACTCTACTTAATAAGGATCTCGCCTTTTCCCCCTAAATTGGCGGCAATCCACAAAAATATACTTTTTAATCTGGTGACCATACAATACATAGGTACTTACATCAAAGGTGATAATATATTTAAGATTCTATATACACAAAGAGTTTGGCTCAACTTTTAATTTACATATAGAGTAATAAGTGTTCATGGCTTTTTTTTTCCAAGGTTCTGCTTGCAAGATATTTTTGTTTGTTTTTTTTCCCCCTCTTAAAATAAAACTAGAAAGTTAAAACAAGATAAAGCTATTCTCTAAAAAAAAAGTTACAACATACAGCTTTGGCTTATATAAATAATTCATAGCAGAATGTGTTCAAAAGTAGTGAATATAATTTTATATATAGTCATCAATTCATAAGGGTGTTTTCTTTCATATAAAATATACATGAGCTAAAATCAGTTTCTTTAATTTTTATGATATGAATGTAAAAAGAAACTTCTGACATATTCCAATTATAACTTAATATATTAATTTACTGTTAATGCTCTATATTTCTAGGCTAATATTTTCTGAATATTTCATGCGTGTTTTCTATTCTCTCTCTTTTTTATTAGCTAAAGATCACTTCTTTGACCCAATACATTTTTGCACGTGCAAAACAGTTATGTGTGGGGCTTTTTTGTTTTGTTTTTTGTTTTTAATATCAACAGCCCTTTCCCATGCACCTCTTTGCAACAGAGACCCATGCCAGGTGGGTAATTAATATAAATGTCATTTTATGTACAGTATTGCTTTCTTGGTTCCTGCTTTTCTACTGCTCTGTTCTACAAAGCATTTTTCTTAAGTAACTACAGTCACCGCACAGTTAAATAAAACAAGTAGGGGCCCTCTAGGTTTCTGCAAGCTAGTGTGGGAGAATTATATATATGGGTACACGTTTCTCTGCAAAAACTGGTTATCTTATGAAACAAGTAGCCCAAGGAAGTGCCAGACTAGACTCTGCCTACAGGGTGCTCTGTTTGCCATGGGATGCACACCTGCAGATCTACAAGAGTTTGCAGGTAAGTGCCTGATTCCGTGTATGCAACACACACCCACACATAAACACACACACCCACATACATATATATGTAAAGGGATATATATGTATGTATGTACATATAAATATATTTAACTCATGTCCTTATTTACCAACTTAGATATGTAGAGCAGTTCACTGCAGTAACAGAAAGTACAAACACCAGCCTGGAAGCCTTAGGTCACCCACGCGTCCATCCTCATTCGCTTTACGGAAGGGCTCTCTCTGTCCTCAGTGTTTGGGGGTCGGCCAAGCACAATTGGAGAATGGAAGTCGCTCCGTGGGTCCTCCCGGTCACTGCCATCATAGGAGCTGCTCGAGCTGCTCAGACTGTCTACAGGGGAGCGGCCCATTTCCTGCCGCGGCTGTGGCTGCGGCTGCGGCTGGGGGGGTTGTGACTGCGGCGGTGGCTGCGGCTGCTGCTGGAAGCCTGATGGGGTCATTCGATCCCGGGGAGGTGAAATTGGTTCTGACTTAATGTTGATGTTTTGGTTGGTATTAATGGATAAATTCGAACCCTGAGATAACTGCCCTCCAGCACTGAAGGAAAAAAAAAAAGATATGGTAGATGGTTTGTGAGTGCATCTGCATAAATGGAATATTACAGACACCACCCGACTGAAAAGAGTCCAGGGTCTGAAAACTGTCAGAATTCCCCAAGACCAGTTTTGGTGTTTCCTGCAGTGCTTGGCACAGAAAAAAATTATATATCCCTGGTAGACAAAAAACAAGTACAGTTGAGATTTTTAGTGACTGGTCCTGTTACCCAGTCTTGGTACTTCTGTAGCTGAAGGATCCAAAACAGTGTCAGTGACTAATGCTGTACATGGACCAAAATGGCAGAGGAACAATATGGCAACTTGAATTCTGCTTCCTCTCTTCCTTTCTGCTGCTTCTGTGACAGGCACAACATGTCACCTATTCTCACAGCAGCTCTCAGAAGTCAGTCATGTCACCCTATTTTCCAGATGAGGAAAGTGTCTCAGAAAGGCTAAGTCACTTGCTCAGAGTAGGACACAGTAGAGTGTATACAGGCTTTCCCCCCAGTCTGAGCACCAAGCCTTTTCCACTTGCCTTTGCATGGCTATTTTTAGTGTGTTCAGTTAGGATGCTCTGCAAAGGCCCGAGGGCCAAACACCTGTGTAGGCAAAGAAATTTCCCTCAGATACTCTGTGCCTTTCTCCATGACATAATTCCCAAGACGACTGATAACAGTATGCATTGTGGAGCTATTTCAGGATGCAGGGAAGCTCTCTGGGGATTTTCAGGGCAGGAGGCTAGTAGGCTGGGTGTCCCGAGTGTCCTGAGCAGGGGTGAGGCAGCCAACCCTCGTGGAGGCCACGTGGGCCTGCTATGCTGTCCCCTCATCTAGGATGTTCTCCTCTAGCTGCTCTGTGGGCTGACTATTCTGGTTCTACTGAAGCACCATTCCTTCTGCTGGTGATGCCTGGTCCTACCTGGGCACCACTGTAAACCCTTTTCACTTATATCCCCACACACTGTCCATAAGGAACATTCTCTTTTGTGAACCCTTCTTGGTGAGGTATACAGTGTATGCAGTGGGCTGGGATCAACCACATGAATCCCATGTAGCTTGATTCATACATAAGATACCCAAGCCCTACCACTCCACCCCTACGATACCACTCCACCCCTACGATCCGGGGAGAAAGCAAAGGGCACAGCTCATTTTCTTATTCTCTTTGTCTGTTGATGTTAACCAAGGCAAAAAAAGAGAAGGGTGGTAGGTAGGCCGGAATACCTTCAGGCTGCCTTTCTTCAAAGGCAGTGGAATGAGACAGGGGTTGGGAAATAGGGGTACAGATTTGGGGAAAATTTCTAGTTACTCACACGAGAGAGCTGAGGGCTGCTTGTCCTAAATGGTGCTGCTGCCAGGCTGACACCTGTCCCAGAGACAGCATTCCTGGGGAGTTGAAGCCCTGCAGGGCCGACAGGTCTGCACTAGTCAGTGAGTAATCTAAAAAAGAAGGAAATGTTGCTTGTGTGTGTAATAAAAGGACCATGCAAAATCTGTTTTTCAATTAGTTGCTTCAAAAGTTTTATGTTGAGAGAAGCCAGGTACTTCATAACATCAAATAACGCACTTATGGGTCTAAAACCCACAAAAACTTTTTCTTTGGGGAGGTTTATAGGACCTAGCTGTATTCAGTTGTCTGGGATTATTTCAATAAAAAAGGTTTAAATTTTGTACTGAATAATTTATAGTTTATTATTTTACAAGAAGTTGAGATACTTCTTCCGGACTTGTAAATAGAAATAATAAAAATGCCATCACTAAAGGATGTTCCTATACAATTGTTATTTTAAATAAATATGCCCACTGCTACCCTCCTGAACAAAGAGAAACACTCCAGCTCACCCTGACTCCATCTAAATCAGCACATCTCATATTCTTGAAGTACAGGGGGGGCAGGAAAGACTCAGGACCCCTTCTCATGGGGTGCCAAGCTTAGTGACGTAGACAGTATTTACATTATCACGCAATTAAATGACTGCGTTTGTTTGAAGTGCAGGAATTGTCAAAGATCCCTGACTGCATGCAAAATGAAAGTTCATCAAAAAACTGTTACAAGACATAATATACATGAATGCTTCAGTCATAATCGTTGTGACCAAGTCGTGGGATGTTAGTTATCATTCACACGTACAGTTATTTCAGTTCATCATTAACACTTGTCTTTTCCAGTTCTAAAGAGAGGAGGCAAAAACTCTTCTAACTTCTTTTTCATGTCTCAAGAGAGGTGTTTAAAGAAATTGGTCTTCCTAGTGAATTAGCATTTTAAAAAAAGAAACTGAGTTGAAACAGCATAGCTCTGCTTAGGATATTTTCTCATTTAGTGTTCTCTAAGATTGCCTTGTCCCTCCCCACAGAAGCTGGGGTGGGGGTCCATCACACTGTGCCTTCCACAGTGCCTCCAAGTCCTTCCAACTACTTACTTGACATGTCTACTTGGATGTCTCTCCAGACACACCTCAAATCTGACATGACCCCAACTGGACTCATCATTTCCTCCAAACCTGCTTCTCTTTAGTAAATGGAACCAACTTTCACATGACTGTTCGTGCCAGAAATCTGTGGGTGTTATCCTTGGTACTTACTTCCACCACCAACCATCATGTCTGGTTGACTAGCTACTGTCCCTCAAGTCTGCCCAAGTTTCACCGTCTCTACTGCCACCACCCTAGTTCACGCCATCAGTATCCATTACTTGGACCATCACAGTAGCCTCTTGTGTGGTGTCCTTGAATTCACTTTTGCCCCATGCACACTGTAGCCAGGTGATCTCAAAAAAAAATATGGTCATGATACCTCTCTGCTTAAAACCTTTCTATTGCTTCCCAATGCTTCTCATGTCCAAAGTCCTCAACAAGGCCTATGCATCCCTACTTACCTCTGTAGTTTCAACTCTACAGCCGTCCCATCCCTCCAGCCACGCTCCTGCTACCTCCTAGCCTTTGTACACAGTACTCCCTCTTCCCGGAACACTCTCCCTACTCTGCCTGGCTGAGTCACGCGTGCTCCTTCAGGTTGAAGCTTCAGTGAAGCCCTTAACACGACAGTAATAAATTATTCCTAGAGCTGTTTGTCCTGTGTCTTTTCCTCTGATAGACCCTACATTCCACTGTTAACCACGCACTCTTGTATTTCCAGTGCCTGGCACAGTGCTTGTTACACAGTACGTGTTCAATAAATATGTGCTGAATGGATCCATGAATAAGTGGAGAAGCTGGGAGTGTTATGGATGGGCATGAGGAAGCGTCTATATGATTCCTGCACACAGAACTATTGTACTCTTTGAAATGTTGCTCATTCATCCCTGTACTGACTGGCACGTGTTTGACACATGCCACACATACAACGCAGCTGATATACTAACAAAAGACAAAACATGGACTCATGTTTTAAAAAGGCAAATAGATAAATATGTTAAAGATAATGTGGTAACATTAAACAGAATAGGTGCTCTGAGAGAGAGCAAAGACTATGTAGTTAAAGAAGGAGTGAGATTGATGCTAAGTGATGGACAGTTTCGACAGAACCTGACTCCATTTTTTATGTTTTGGTAATTCCTTCTGGACTTAAAAGATTCTTTAAATCCCATGGCATTTCTAAAAACAAATACAGGGGGATATCTAAGTTGAATATTGGAAAAACCTGTCATGAAATGCTCAGTAAACTGTAATCTAATGTTGACACCCTGCTCAAGCCCCATCTCCTCAGCCAACACTCCTCTGAACATTCTAGCTCACAGATTTCCTTCTTTCCTCACCTTCTCGAGATCAGAGCATGAGCTGGTAACCTCAACAACTCAGGACTTCCCTGCCATAGTTACCAACTTAGGTATGTCCTGTCTCCTTTTCCAGAATAAACTTGGGAGAAAATGTATGTCCCTAGAATAGTGTTGCTCATATAGCTGGTGATCAGGACAATGAAACAGAATTTATATGAATGCATAATCCCTGGCTTTACTCTAGATTTAGCTGATGGATTTGGACATTTTTTTCATACTGATTGTTGGAAAAGGTAGTAGACATTTTCTAAGAGGCTTTCTTTTTCAACAAAACCTTTTAAAGTTATTTCTGTTTTAAAAGAACTACTTGGAATTAAAGCAGCAATCAAATGTATTGATGGCTCTGCACCCCTCTGGGAGCTCCAGAGAGCAGGGTGAAAGCACCGTGCTACAGCATTTATCCTGAAGTCTAAAATTAGATGATTTTTATTAGTCTCCTTATTAGAATCACAAAAGAATAAATTCTCTGCACTGTAGTCTCTGAAAAACTGGCAAGGTATTTTTAACTATTTCCCTCTTTTCCTTCTTTTGAAGCATCAGGTGTTTGGCTCAGCTGGTGAGAAAGTGAAGCCCCATGTGTCTTCTGCCGCTCCCTATGATGGCACATCTAGAGAAACCTGTGCACGTCGGGTTCTCCACACAGCCTGCGTGGCTGAAAGCACCCCTTCAGTCACTGCAGCATTCTTAAATTTACCTGATATACCCTCCAAATAGGGTATTTGGGAGTGAAATGTCTAAATAAGCATGAATGAGTGAAAAGCTCCCCTCAGAGGTGACGAGTGACAGACTCTGAGGAGAAACAAGAAAGCTCCTGGTCTTGCCCCTCAGGCACAAACAGCAGAAACCAAAAGGGGTGTCACACGGAGGAAAACATGACCTGCTGGCACAGCCACCCAGCTCCACCTCCCCGAGCCCTGAGGTCCAAAGGGACTCAGTCTTTCCCAAGGTAGGTTGACACAGCATACAGAAAAACACCTCATTTTAAAAGCCTGGAATAGTGAGATGCTGTTTAACAAGAACTATATAGAAAATGCCGAGCCTTTTGCTCCGCTTGCTGCATACCATAATTTTGATAACAGCTAGTTGTTTCTTCGTCAGGGGTAAGTAAAAGTTCATGCTGGGAAATCTTTCTACGATCAATGTGTATTTTCTAATTTTTTTCAAGACTAGCATGTGTTTCTTTAACATATCCAAATGTGAATCTAAGAAACTGCAAATAACTTATTTCAATAAATATACTATTTAAAAATTATAAAAGCACATGTTGAGCACAAAACAAAGAAATAAAACCCACAAAAGGCAACAGAGTAGGCTTACCAGTGTTGTAGGCGGTCGGCATTGCTGAGTACACCAGGCCCTGTGGAGGCAGGCTAGGGGTTGTCACAGACACCACGGGGGTAGCTAGGGGCTGAGTGGCTTGAGAACTGCTTATCCTCTGGGTATTCTGTGAGAGAGAAGAAAAAAGTAAAAGTGTTATTCTGTGAGTATTTATATTCAAACTTAATATTTTAAAAATAACATTCAATTTAAAAGTGACATTTTTCACAGTTTTATGATGTGAATGTCATTATTCCCTGAAGCAGTGATCATGTGAAAACCTTAAAATACTAATAAGAATAACTAAATATTTCATTTTAAAGGACGTATTTTACATTAATTATTCAGTTTCCCCTAGAGTCTTTTTCATAGAGTTTACTGATGTCAGAGATATACCCTTAAAATAGAAAACTGCATTAGGACTGATAACACTTATGTGTTAGCATAAATGACGACTTGATGCCACTATAAAGATAGCCAAACTACCCTAAATAAAATATGTGTAGATTTTAAATACCAGAGGATAGCAAGGTCATTTGTATATATAGAGATTATAAGTCCATGAGCATATAGGGATCAAAACTACTTTTTGCAGCACTTACTAATTTAACAAGGTTTTAAGCCATGGCTTACTAAAGTGCAGCTTGTATTCATATTTCCTTCCCTGTGATCCTGCAGTTGACACACATACACACACACACACACACACACACACACACACACACATATATATATATGTACATGTATATGTATGTATATATTTAGATATAGATTTTTTAGGACTTTTAAAAGAGCAGTTTTAGGTTCACGGCAAAATTGAAGGAAAGGTACAGAGATTTACCATATACTCCCTGCCCCCATACATGCAGAGCCTCTCCCATCATCCACATCATCCAACATTGACTGTTTTTTAACGGCAGATTCACACACAGTCTCCTGACTCTTATGAGAGGAGAAGCTTTGGGTAGAGAGCTCTTGAATAAAGTACTTTTGACAGGGCTGCATGAAAAATGGTAAATGCTTGCCAACTGACAGCATCTACATAGTATCCTATCTACAATGGGAATGAAAAAAGAAATCAACTATTGAATAATCAAGTCAGTTTAAGATAGTCACCATTCTCTATGTGTAGGGGTATGACAGGGCAGTTTCTCATGACACTGCCTTAAGCGAACACTTTCTAAAACTGAGGATCAGAGGAACAGGACAGACTCCAAGTT
Source organism: Neophocaena asiaeorientalis asiaeorientalis (assembly GCF_003031525.2). Taxonomy (NCBI): domain Eukaryota; kingdom Metazoa; phylum Chordata; class Mammalia; order Artiodactyla; family Phocoenidae; genus Neophocaena; species Neophocaena asiaeorientalis. Next base: position 2,300,615 of record NW_020175700.1, on the reverse strand, counting down.
CCACATGGTTAGAACACAAGAAGGCTAAAGCATAACTCCAGGGTTATTTTTTTCTAACTGAAGAAATTACAGCCTGATAACTGACATTTGGGGTACTAAGCCATATGAATAAAAGTATAATTCAGTGCCCTTGAGGTTATAGAGAGTCAGGATGTGATTCAGTTTTCTCTATCACCATTTCAAAGGGTAATCAGATAAAGGCCTTTGGTTAGATCTAGATATTTGAACTTTTGATCATTTGATAAGGATCCAGATCTCATTTTATTTCTTTTTAGTTTGTATTTTCTATCCAATCTTAAATTAGAGGATGTCGGAAAGACCATTCAGGTATACTGCCCTGGATCTTGTCCCAGATTCACTAATTCCTAAGCACTGGGAAAATCATTTAACCTCTCCAAACCTCTTCAGTTGTAAAGTGGGGAAGATAGCGATCATTGTGCTGCCTGCCTTGTAGTACTACTGTGAGAATCTAGTAAGGTAATAGATGGGAAATGCTTTGAGACAACTGAAGTACTACAGGAAGGTAAGATAGTACCCTTAAATTATTACTCTAAGAAACCCTCTGGCCCAAGATTTCTACATAACTTGTATAAAAAAAAAGGTAAATATATTTATTCCTTCTGATCCATAGCTATTCCCCTGGAGCTGTCATAAAGTAGAGTTGTTCTAGAATTGCAAGGCTTCTAAAAGAATCTCTGTAGCCTGGTTCTAAAGGAGTCTTTAGTGTAGGCTCCGGGCACTTGTCTTTATTTCACTTGGGGTCAGAGCCATTCATGATTATATTTTAGAGCTCAAGCCAATTTATACAACTTTCTGAATTCTAATAGATTGTGTTTCTGATTATATTTTGGTCTGACACATAAAGCTCTGCATTTTAAATTGATTAAGTTTTAGAGTCTGAATTAGCTTAAGTTTTAGAAATGCGAATGACTATACAATTTTTGGTTATATATTTGTTTCTTAATTACAAGTATTTATTTTTATGATTGCTAGATTTTATAGTCTTCAAATACTTAGAAATTTACCTTTGAGATTCTGTAATTGAGGGTATACTTTAAGGAATGGGGAAAGGAATACATTTTTGTCTCAGCATCAAGTTAAAAATTTTAATGAATTTTTGAGACAGATCTACTTTGGATTTAATTTGTTCTCACAGATTTGGTCACTGAAACTTCAAGAGTCAAATACTAGGTGAAAAATACAGTACAACATGGTTTGGTCTAGCTTTATTCATGCCATAGCTTCACCTCCATGGAAATCTACTGATGTGACCTCAAGATGGGGGGGTGGGTGGGATGGGGTGTGTGTGTGTTTGTAAAACAGTAACACTCCAATATATCGGTTCTACCCATTAAAGCTCAATGGCACTGATTTCCACAACCACTAGAGGGCAACATATTGCTAGATAATCCATAAATTCACAAGGAAGCACTTATGATAACTTCTTAAGGGTATAAATAGTGAGGTTTAATCTAAGATGAATTATTTTATCTTGAACTATAAACATCCATTTGCTAATCATTACTGTATCATTAAGTACAGTATTTCCCCAAAAGATAGTTAAAATCTGCACATGATATAATCCAACACCACAACAAAAGCTGGCTAGTATATTTTAGTTAACCAATATGAAACCACATCCAAAACTGTGAGAGTAAACACAAAGTTAAAGAACAATCTCTCGTTTTAAGGACAGAGCACAGACAACCTTATCTGAAAAGAAAGCAACTGTGCAAAACATACCAGCATGCATATATATATATATAATAAAATGTAAACAAAATGAACAGATGCCTTTCCCCCATGCTTTCATGCAATCTAAACCTCTGTCCATGCTAAAAACTAAACATTTTCAAGTTTTTATTCCCCTTAAGGTCACCTAATTAGCAGCTGACTGTGAAATCAGAAGATCAGTTCTGTGAGGTTTGAGTTTTAGCTCCCAAAGAAATATATTAACTGAAAGTTATTTTTAGTCAAATTTAATTTCTAGAAAAAAAGCCAATAGAAATCATTTGTTTTGGAAAAAAGGTAATAGCTACTTTTAAGAACAGAATATCTTCTGATAGAAAAAAAATAAGTTTGTGTATGTTAAATTAAAGACATTCATTTTAATAAACAGGGAACCCCCTTGTGGTTCAGATCGTCTCATGCAGGATGAAATAATTCTAACTCTGAAAAAAGGTGACCTCACCAAAAATGATGTAATCTTTTTGAAAGAAAGAGAAACACAAGACAGTGTGTTACAATCTGAGGAACTGTGAGGGTGAAGTCATTTTCTAAAAATATATTAATAATTTGGGGAACTATAAAAGGTATTCTGTATCTTTCCTTAAAAAAGTTCTTTAATGTGTCTTCTCATCATGGACAGCTATTGTTTATAAAAGCTCTATCCCAAAGTTCCCTAAAAAGTTATAACAAATAAAATGGGTCAAGATATACAATTATAAGTAGGAAAACCAGACTCTGCAGTACCCGTAGGTTGGTTTAGTTATTCAAAATGTTTGGACAGTATTTAATAGCAAGAAAAAAAATCTGTGTAACAAAGGGGATATTAGATAAAAACACTGAAGAGAATTAGTACTTTCTACATCTTTTTCAACTCCCTTCAATCAGAAACCCACACTCACCAACTCCAATTCCTCTTCCTCCGACTGCACTCAGCACATAAGAGGGATAAGAGAGTTACTAAGACTGTTGGTACTCGAATATTAAATATTTCTTTAGAAAAACATGTTATCTGAACACTAGCAGTTGTTTGGAAGTCTAAAGAGATGATTATATATGCAGTAAGTACAAACATAAATTATTTATTGTTTCTGTACCTGTAGTTGACTTCAAAAGACTAGAAAGATTCTTTTAAATCCTCTAGGGCCAGGATTTAGACATTCCTACCCCAACTTGGTCTGCTCTTATGCTGGCCTCGCCTACACATGGCCATGCTACTGTGACAATATATAAAAGTATTTCCTAATCATGAAACTAGTTTCTATTTGGAATCTGGAGAATATTAACTCTATACTTACATCTAAATCATCCCATCCCTACCCTACCTGGTCACACATGTCCATTTATCTTATACTAGATTCTGTGCTCCTTGGTGGGCAGAAATTATCTTATTTTCTTATTTCCCACAGTAACTAAGCACACTGTTATGAAACAACAAGAACTCAAACATTTAGTAAGTATAGTTTTAAATAATACAAATTTATATGTTTATCATTTGCAAATACAGTTTTCAAATGAATATAATAATTTCAATGGAGAAAAACCACATATGAAGAAAATGAGACTGGAGGAGAAATGAACTGATAAATCACATACAGAAAAGATGAATGAAACATACTGCTCCTTTTTCCCCTACACATCTAGAAAGTATTAATATGCTAGAAATAATCTACTATCTAGGTTTTTTATTATTTTACTTGAGTAAGTCAAGCTTCTTTGTCAATCTGCGAAAGGTGTCTTTATAAGCATCACTGATACATGAAGCCCCAATCTGAAAGCAGACAATGGTGTAAAATAGGAAGAAGCCTCATTATTTACTGTGAAAAACAACCACCTGGCCTATAAACTTCTATTTCAAATGTGCGCAAAATGCTCTTCAACTGTTTTGTTATAGATGTCTTCACACATCTCCAACTGTAAGACACATCAAAATAATATGGGTGTGTGTACAGTTTTCACTATTACTTACAGGGATAAGGGTGTAAATAGTTTCTGTGGCAAATTTTAAGAATTCCACAGAGATGCTTTTTAAGATCTCTTAAAAAAAAGATCAAGATAACTGATAAATTGCTAAATGTCAAACTTGTAGTTTGTCCTTAAATTTTGCAGTTTATTAGTAATTCTTATAAACATATTTCTACACCTTAAATGAAACTTCCTATAGTTTTTATTTCTGAAGGATAGTGGCAGGTATTCCACATCCAGTTCATGAAAGGTGAGCCAAATGACTATCCTAAATGTCATTTTTTCTCAACTCCTTTTCTTGGGGATATACTTCTCTGTTATATATAGGTATGTATTTTTTTAAACATCTTTATTGGAGTATAATTGCTTTACAATGTTGTGTTAGTTTCTGCTGTATAACAAAGTGAGTCAGCTATATGTATATATATATCACCCCCATATCCCCTCCCTCTTGCATTTCCCTCCCACCTTCCCCATCCCACCCCTCTAGGTGGTCACAAAACACTGAGCTGATCTCTCTGCGTGCGATGAAGCTGCTTCCCACTAACTATTTTACAGCTGGTAGTGTATATATGTCAGTGCTAATCTCTAACTTCGTCCCAGCTTACACTTACCCCTCCCGGTGTCCTCAAGTCCATTCTCTACATCTGTGTATTTATTCCTGTCCTGCCCCTAGGTTCGTCAGAACCAAGTTTAGGATTCTCTATGTATAGTATCACGTCATCTGCAAACACTGACAGTTTTACTTCTTCGTTTCTGATTTGGATTCCTTTTATTTCTTTTTCTCCTCAGACTGCTGTGGCTAAAACTTCCAAAACTATGTTGAATAACAGTGCTGAGAGGGCTCAACCTTGTCTTGTTCCTGGTCTTAGAGGAAATGGTTTCAGTTTTTCAACATTGAGAATGATGTTGGCTGTGGGTTTGTCATATACGGCCTTTATTATGTTGAGGTAGGTTCCCTCTATGCCTACTTTCTAGAGAGTTTTTATCATAAATGGGTGTTGAATTTTGTCAAAAGCTTTTTCTGCATCTACTGAAATGATCATATGGTTTTTAGCCTTCAATTTGTTAACAGGGTGTATCACATTGATTGATTTACATATATTGAAGAATCCCTGCATTCCTGAGATAGACCCAACTTGATCATGGTGTATGATCCTTTTAATGTGCTGTTGGGTTCTGTTTGCTAGTGTTTTGTTGAGGAGTTTTGCATCTATGTTCATCAGTGATATTGGCCTGTAGTTTTCTTTTATTGTGATATCTTTGTCTGCTTTTAGTATCAGGGTGATAGTGGCCTCATAGAATGAGTTTGGGAGTGTTCCTCCCTCTGCTATATTTTCCAAGAGTTTGAGAAGGATAGGTGTTTGCTCTTCTCTGAATGTTTGATAGAATTCACCTGTGAACCCATCTGGTCCTGTGCTTTGGTTTGTTGGCAGACTTTTAATCACAGTTTCAATTTCAGTGCTTGTGATTGGTCTGTTTATATTTTCTATTTCTTCCTGGTTCAGCCTCGGAAGGTTGTGCTTTTGTAAGAATTTGTGCATTTCTTCAGGTTGTCCATTTTATTGGCATATAGTTGCTTGTAGTAATCTCTCATGATCCTTTGTATTTCTACAGTGTCAGCTGTTACTTCTTTTTCATTTCTAATTCTGTTGATTTAAGTCTTCTCCCTTTTTGTCTTGATAGGTCTGGCTAATGGTTTATCAATATTGTTTATCTTCTCAAATAACCAGCTTTTAGTTTTGTTGATCTTCAGCATTGTTTCCTTCATTTCTTTTTCATTTATTTCTGATCTGATCTTTATGATTTCTTTCCTTCCGCTAACTTTGGGGTTTTTTGTTCTTCTTTCTCTAATTGCTTTAGGTGTAAGGTTAGGTTGTTTGAGATTTTTCTTGTTTCTTGAGGTAGGATTGTATTGCTATAAACTTCCCTCTTAGAACTGCTTTTGCTTTTGCTGCATCCCATAGGTTTTGGGTTGTGTTTTCATCATCATTTGTTTCTAGGTACTTTTTGATTTCTCTGTTTTCTTCAGTGATCTCTTGGTTATTTAGTAGAGTACTGTTTAGCCTCCATGTGTTTGTATTTTTTAGTTTTTTTCCCGTAATTGATATCTAGTCTCATAGCATTGTGGTCAGTAAAGATACTTGTTATGATTTCAATTTTCTTAAATTTACCAAGGCTTGATTTGTGTCCCAAGATATGATCTAGCCTGGAGAATGTTCCATGAGCACTTGAGAAGACAGTGTATTCTGTTGTTTTTGGATGGAATGTCCTATAAATATCACTTAAGGCTATCTTCTCTAATGTGTCATTTAAAGCTTGTGTTTCCTTATTTATTTTCTGTTTGGATCATCATCTGTTCATTGGTGAAAGTGGGGTGTAAAGTCCCCTACTATGATTGTGTTACTGTCGATTTCCCCTTTTATGGCTGTTAGCATTTGCCTTCTGTATTGAGGTGCTCCTATGTTGGATGCATAAATAATTACAATTGTTATATCTTCTTGGATTGATCCCTTGATCATTATGTAGTGTCCTTGTAATAGTCTTTATTTTAAAGGCTATTTTGCCTGATGTGAGAATTGCTACTCCAGCTTTCTTTTGATTTCCATTTGCATGGAATTTCATTTTCCATCCCCTCACTTTCAGTCTGTATGTGTCCCTTGGTCTGAAGTGGGTCTCTTGTGGACAGCATATATATGGGTCTTGTTTTTGTATCCATTCAGCCAGTCTATGTCTTTTGGTTGGAGCATTTAATCCATTTACATTTAAGGTAATTATCGATATATATGTTCCTATTACCATTTTCTTAATGGCTTTGGGTTTGTTTTTGGAGGTTTTTTCCTTCATTCATGTTTCCTGCCTTGAGAAGTTCCTTTGGCATTTGTTGTAAAGCTGGTTTGGTGGTGCTGAATTCTCTTAACATTTACTTGTCTGTAAAGGTTTTAATTTCTCTGTCAAATCTGAATGAGATCTTTGCTGGATAGAGTAATCTTGGTTGTAGATTTTTTCCTTTCATCACTTTAATTACATGCTGCCACTCCTTTCTGCCTTGCAGAGTTTCTGTTGAAAGATCAGCTGTTAACCTTATGGGGATTCCTTTGTATGTTATTTGTTGCTTTTCCCTTGCTGCTTTTAATATTTTTCTTTGTATTTAAATTTTGATACTTTGATTAATATGTGTCTTGGCATGTTTCTCCTTGGATTTATCCTGTATGGGACTCTCTGCGCTTCCTGGACTTGATTGACTATTGCCTTTCCCATGTTAGGGAAGTTTTCAACTATAATCTCTTCAAATATTTTCTCAGACCCTTTCTTTTTCTCTTCTACTTCTGAGACCCCTATAATTCGAATGTTGGTGCATTTAATATGGTCCCAGAGGTCTCTGAGACTGTCCTCAATTCTTTTCATTCTTTTTTCTTTATTCTGCTCTGTGGTAGTTATTTCCACTATTTTATCTTTCAGGTCACTTATACATTCTTCTGCCTCAGTTATTCTGCTATTGATTCCTTCTAGAGAATTTTTAATTTCATTTATTGTGTCGTTCATCGTTGTTTGTGGGCTCTTTAGTTCCTCTAGGTCCTTGTTAAACATTTCTTGTATTTTCTTCATTCTATTGGAGTTTGGATCATCTTTACTATCATCATTCTGAATTCTTTTACCAGTATACTGCCTATTTCCTCTTCATTTGTTTGGTCTGGTGGGTTTTTATCTTGCTCCTTCATATGCTGCATATTTCTCTGTCTTCTCTTTTTGTTTAACATACTGTGTTCGGGGTCTCCTTTTTGCAGGCTGCAGGTTTGTACTTTCCGTTGTTTTTGGTGTCTGTCCCCAGTGGGTGAGGTTGCTTCAGTGGCTTGTGTAGGCTTCCTGGTGGAGGGGACTAGTGCCTGTGTTCTGGTGGGTAGGGCTGGATCTTGTCTTTCTGGTGGGCAGGGCTGCGTCCAGTGGTGTGTTTTGGGGTGTCTGTGAACTTAGTATGATTTTAGGCAGCCTTTCTGCTAATGGGTGGGGTTGTGTTTCTGTCTTGCTAGTTGTTTGGCATGAGGCATCCAGCACTGGAGCTTGCTGGCTGTTGGGTGGAGCTGGGTCTTAGTGTTGAGACAGAAATCTCTGGGAGAGCTCTCACTGATTGATATTACGTGGGGCCAGGAGGTCTCTGATGGTCCAATGTCCTGAACTCGGCTCTCCCACCTCAGAGGTTCAGGCCTGACACCAGGCCATTGCACCAAGACCCCATCAGCCACACGGCTGTTGATGAATATGAGAAATATGAGCTCCCTGAACTGTTGAACCAGATTTAGGTGCTGTCTCTGAAGTGTTATTCTTGTGAGAATCTTCCATAATCAACTGTGCCTCTATGTATGTATTTTTAAGTTTGTATTCTGAAACAGTTTTAGGCTTAGAGAGCAGCTGCAAAGAGAACACACCACCACACACCTCATCCAATTTCCTCCAAAGTTAACACCCGGAAGAAACAGGATGCAGTTGTCAAAATTGCATGTAGTAGTAACCAAAGCTATAGACTTTCCTTGGCTTTCAGTCTTTTCATGAATGTCTTTTTTCTGGTCCTGGATCAGATCCTGCATCTCACATGCCTTTAGCTGTCATGTATCCTTAGTCTCCACTGGTCTCCACAGTTCCCTCAGTCTTTCCTTGTTTTTCATGACTGACCTTGACAACTTTGGAAGCGTACTGGTCAGGTATCTTGGAGATCATCCTTCAGTTTGGGTCTGTCTGATATTTTCTCATAGTTAGACAGATAGCATGGACTTTTGGAAGAAGACCACAGGGATGACGTGATCCTCTTAGCACATGATATCAGAAGGCACATGTCATCCCATTTCCAGTGATGTTAACCTTGATCTTCTGGTTAAGGTAGTGTCTTCCAGGATTCTCCACTATAAAATCACTATTTTTCTTTTTGTAATCAACGATTATTTGGGGAGAGACATTCTGAGATTTATTTATTTATTTTATTTTTTTCTTTTTTTTTGCGGTACGCGGGCCTCTCACTGTTGTGGCCTCTCCCGTTGCGGAGCACAGGCTCCGGACGCGCAGGCTCAGCAGCCATGGCTCACGGGCCCAGCTGCTCCACGGCATGTGGGATCTTCCCGGACCGGGGCACAAACCCGCGTCCCCTGCATCGGCAGGCGGACTCTCAACCACTGCGCCACCAGGGAAGCCCTGAGATTTATTAAATACCCCATTTCTCCTTAAATTTTTGCTAATTTTAGCATTCATCCATTGACTTTGCCTTCAAGGTCTGCACTGTGGTGTTACAATGGTGATTTGCCATTTCTCTCATTCTTTCTACCTGTATTTAATTAGAATTCTTCTCTGAGGAAGAGTTGTCCCTTCTCCCTTTATTTATTCAATCAATTACTTAGTAACAGTCTCAGTATTTTTAATTCTTTTATTCCTCTTGTGTTATAACCCAATAATATTGTTATTTATTTTGTTGCTTAAATTGTTCTAGATCTGGCCACTAGGAGCTCCTCTGAAAGGTTGGGCTCCTCTGACTTTTGACATACATTTCCTTATACTCTGGCACCTCTGGTTCATTGTGTATTTTCCTGACCCTAGCTCTAAAATCAGTCACTTCTCCAAGGAGTCTTGATTCTTTTTATTGGAGAATAGTGTTTAGAAACTAAGATCTGAGTGCGAGGTGTGCTCAGTTACCAGGTGTCATTGTTTTAAGACCCTCTCAGCAGTTACAGCTAGGAAATATATGATGTATATGAATTCATGTGTACACAACATCTATTTCTGTATCTATCTATCTGTATATATGTTAAAAAAAAAAGTTCATACTGAAACCTCCAAATACAACCCTGAAAAACAGGGTTCTTTACAGCGTTCCCCACCCACATTGCTTTATTGTAAGTTTTTTCTCGAGAAACCTGGCTTTCTTTATCTACAATGTATAGTAGTTGCTTGCTTAAGGGTGTGTATGTGTGTAACAAATTTACCATCTTGAGCACTGTGATTTCATGCAATTTTTTTTGGTCTCCATACTTATGGTATCCAGTCAGAAGAGTTTCCAAAGTTATTTAGAGCAGCTCTTCAGTATCCCCTTCAGTATCATCATATCACTCATTTGTAATAACGTTATATTCATGTATCATGGTCTGTACTTCATCTTGGGTTCCCCTGGAATCCTGGTTGACTTTTTTTAATGGCATATAGTAAAAAAATCACTCTTTGTATTGTACAGTTTTGTAGGTTTTAACAAAAGCATAGATTCATGTATCGAACAATACAGTATCACAGATAGTTCCATCCCCTCAAAAATTCCCTTATACTACCCCTTTTGTATTCAACTCCTCTCCCCACCCCTGGCAACCACTTATCTGTTTTGCATTTTCCATTATGAAATATAAATGTAATCATATATATACTATGTAGTCTTTGGGATCTGGCTTCTTTCAATTAGCAAAATTCATTTACGATTCATTTATATCGTTGTGAATAAATACTTCATCCCTTTTGTATTGCTGAGCAATATTCTTTTGTATGGATGTACCAGAGTGTGTATACCCATTTATCTGCTGGAAGGATATCTGGGTTGTTCTCACTTTTGGGAGATTATGAAAAATATAAGTTTTTTATATAAGCATGGTTTTCAATTCACTTGAGTAAATACTCTAGGAGCAGGATCGTTGGGTTGTATGATAAGTACATATTTAACTTTATAAGAAGTTGCCAAACTGTTTTCCAAAGTAGCTGTACCATTTTGAATTCCAAGCAGGAATACATGAGAATTCTTGCTGCTCTGCATCCTCACCAGAACTTGGCATTTTTAGTTTTTTGGTTTTGTTTTTGTAATTTTAGTCATTCTAACAGGTGTGTAGTTGTATCATTCTGGATAAAAATCTTTTACTAGATAGGTGATTTTGCAAATATTCTCTCCTTATCTGTAGATTGTCTTTTTATTCTCTGAACAGGGCCTTTTCATGGAGTGAAACTTAAATTTTGTTAAATACCAATATATCAATTTTTTCTTTATGTTTTAATTCTCCAATGTTTTCTTCTAGAAGTTTCAGAGTTTTGTGTTTTACATTTGGATCTATAATACATTTTAAGTTAATTTTTGTCTAAGCTATGAATTATACATCGAGGTTCTGTTTTTGCATATGGATGCTAAATTGCTGCAGCCCCATTAGTTGTACTGACTATCCTTACTCCACTGAATTTGCTTTACTACCTTTGTAAAAAACCAACTGAATATATTTCTGTGGGTCTAGTTTCTGGGCTCTCTGTTTTGTCCTTTGACCTAATGTGCGCATCTTTCTGCCAGTATCACACATTATTATTGTAGCTTTATTGTAGGTCTTGAAACCAGTTAGTCTTAGTCTTCCTATTTTGTTCTCTTTCAAAATTGTTTTGGCCAATGTAGTTCCTTTGCCTTTCCATACATATTTTAGAATTGGCTTGTTGATATCGACAAAAAACCTTGCTGTGATTTAAACTGGGATTGTGTTTTAATCTGTTGACCAATTTAGGAAGAAGTGACATCTTGACAATATTGATATGATATCTCTCTCATCTGGCTCTTTGATTTCTTTCAACAATGTTTTGTAGTTTTAGCATGAAAATCATGCAAATATTTGGTGAGATTTGTAGGCATTTTTTTGAGTAATATTTAAATGGTATTTTAAAATTGCATATTCCAATTGTTCACTGGAAGTTTTTTTGTAGGTTCTTTTATGCTTTTCTACATAAATATTATCTTCTGTGAACAGAGTTTAACTTCTTTCTTCCCAGTGTGTATACATTTTATTTATTTTTATTGCCTTACTGTTTCATCTAGGACTTCCAGTACAGTGTTGGATATGAGTGGGAGAATAAACAACACTGTCTAGTTCCTAATATTATTTTACCAAAAGACTGTTTCCCCCTTATTAAGTATATTAGTTGTAGAATTTCTGAAAATACTCTTTATTAGGTTAAAAAACTTCCTTTCTTCTCCTAGTTTGATGAAAGTTATTTTTATTATGAATAAAAGTTGAATTCTGTTAACATGGTAAATTATATTGATGAATTTTCAAATTTAGAATCAGCCTTGTATTCCTGAAATGAAACCCACTTGGTTTTAATATATTATCCTTTTTAGGATACTGATGAATTTATTTACTAATAAACTAATATTTGTTGAGGATTTTATGTCTAGAGTTCATGAGGGATACTGGCTTATACTTTTTTTGTAATGTCTTATTCTGATTTGTATTAGAGTAATGCTGGTCTAATAAAATGAATTGAAAGGTGTTCCCTCCTGGGACTTCCCTCATGGCGCAGTGGATAAGAATCCGCCTGCCAATTCAGGGGACACGGGTTCGATCCCTGGTCTGGGAAGATCCCACATGCCATGAAACAACTAAGCCTGTGCGCCACAACTCCTGAGCCTGCACTCTAGAGCCCGCGAGCCACAACTACTGAGCCTGCGGGCCTAGAGACCATGCTCCTCAACAAGAGAAGCCACTGCAAGGAGAAGCCCGTGCACCGCAACGAAGAGTAGCCCCCCCTTGCCAAAACTAGAGAAAGCCTATGTGCAGCAACCCAACGCAGCCAAAAAAATAAATAAAATTAAATCTTAAAAAAAAGAAAAGGTGTTCCTTCCTTGCCTCTATTCTGAAATAAATTATGTAGAATTGATATCATTTCTTCTTAAATGTTTGGTAAAATTTGGCAGTAAAACTCTCTGCATCTAGAGATTTTTTGGGAAGGTTTTAAAACTAGGAATTCAATTTCTTTAATAGATATTTACTATTTAGGTTAACTATTTCTTCTTCAGTGAGTCTAATAATTCTTTGGTAATTTGTATTTTTAAAATAATTTACCCATATCATCTAAACTATCAAATCTATTAGAATAGAGTTGTTTGTAGTATTCCCCTTGCCCCCTTTTTAAGTTGTAGTGTTGTTTTGTTTTTAGATTAACTGTTATACAATAATTGTTTGTAGTATTATTCTGTAGCTTATCTTCTGTACAATAATCATTTGCAGTATCTTTCAGTATCTTTGGGTTATGTAACCTCTTTCATTCTTAATATTGATAACTTGTGTTCTTCTCCTTTTCTTCGGTAACCTTGACTAGAAATTTAGCAATTTTATTGATCTTTTAAAAAAAACAGCCTTTGGTTTGATTCCTTTTCTCTACAGTCTTTCTGTTTTAAGTTTCGTTAATTTCTGCTCCTCATTTTTTTCTTTTCTTCTGGCTCCTTTTGGGTTAAGTTTGCTCTTCTTTCCGTAGTTTCTTATAGTAAAAGCTTACTGATTTGGGAACTTCGTCTTTTATTATATAAACGTTTAGTGCTATGAATTTCCCCTCTCAATGCTACCCTAGGTGGTCCCTAAAATTCTGATATGCTATATGTATTTCAAATTTTCCCCTGAGATTTCCTCTTACACCCATGAGTTATTTAAAAGTATGTTATTTAATTTCTATATGTGGAGACTTTCCTGTTGTCTTCCTGTTATTGATTTTGTTATGCTCAGAGACTGTAATTTGTATGATTGAAATTTGCTAAGGTTTGTTTTATGGCAGAGGATATGGTCTAAATTGCTGAATGTACCAAGTGCCCTTAAGAAGAATGTGTATTCTGCTATGTGAAGTGAAGTGTTCTATAACTGTCTCTTACATCAGGCTGGTTAATATTGCTCAGGTCACCTAAACGCCTAACTGATATTTCTGCCTACTTGTTCTATCAATTACTGAGAGAAGAGTGTTGAAGGTTCCAACTACAATTGTGGATTTTTCTCTTCCACCTTTTAGTTGTATCAGTTTTTGCTTTATGTATTTTGAAGTTGTGCTGTTAGGTGCATACACATTAAAGATACTTATTTCTTGGAATATGGACTATTTAATATCCTTCTTTATCCTTGATAATATTCCTTATTGTGAAGTCTACATTGCCTGAAATTAATATGACTACACTAGCTTTCTTTTGGTTAATGTTTGCATGGTATATATTTTTCCATCCTTTTACCTATGTCTTTATATTTAAAGTGGATTCTTATAGACAGTATGATCTTCCTTTTTTAACCAATCTGACATTTTGTCTTTTAACTGATGTTTATGACCACATTTACTTGTATAGTTGGATTAAAATCTACAATCTTGCTAGCTATATTTCATTTGTTCCATCTGTTCTTTATTATTCTCTTTTTCTCCCATTTCTTGGGCTACTGGAGCATATTTTATGTTTCTATTTTATCTCCTCTATTGACTTATTTATACCTCTTTTTATTTCCTATAGCTGTACTAGGGTTTACAATATACATCTTCAGTTAATTGGAGTTCACCTTCAAATATACACCTCATCATGTGTAAAGACCTACAACAGTATATTTCTAATCCCTCCGTCGTCATTTTATTTTTACATATGCTATAAACACAAAAGTCATTGCCACTATTTTTGCTTTAGAAAGCCAATTATCTTTTGGGGCAAGTAAGAAGAGGAAAAACACCCAGATCTTGGTTTCTATCATTCTCCAATAAAAGGAACCAAAGTTCCTCAGAGAAATGCCCGATTCCAGGACTGGGGCAGGAAATACACAAGATGAGCCTGGAGCATTCTGTAGTAACCAGAAAATAAAATAGTAACCCCCACTTTCCTCCCTGCCAAAAAAACCTCACAAAGATGAGGGTACATAAAAGAGGCACAGGAACCATTTGAACAGTCCTCAACAGCTAAAGCTGGAACAGTTTGAGCAACAGAATAAACTAATATTGGTATTGATAGAATCATATATTAACAGAATTTAGTATTATAACCCAAAGTATAAAATAAATGTCCATGAGTCCATATTAATATTCGCTATAAATAAATGATCAAATAAATGAGAGAGAACAGATAAGTCACCTGTGCAGAAGAACTACAAATAATGTATGTAGTCTGCCCTCAAGGAGGTAGGAGAATAACCCCCACTACTCCTTAGGTGTGGGCCTTGTACAGTAACTTCCTTCTACAGAAGACAGTATGGGAAGGGGGAAAAGAGTAGCCAGTGAAATACTACACCAGCAAGATGACCAAAGTGATCAACAGTCATGTTGATAGTATGTACCCTTGATATAATGTGATGAAAATGGCACTTTAGTTCCACAGCCTTCCACCCCCAAACACATATAACACCAGTCTAATCATGAGAAATACATCAGAAAAACCACAATTCAGGAACATTCTACAACATATCTGACCAATACTCAGAACTGTCAAGGTCATTAAAGTCTTAGAAAAACTATCACAGCCAAGAAGAGCCTAAAGAGACATGACTACTAAATGCAATGTTGTATTCCTGGATTGGATTCCAGAACAGAAAAAGACATGGGGTTAACAACTAAGGGTATCCTAATAAAGTGTAGACTTTAGTTAATAATAACGTATCAATATGGATTCATTAGTTGTAACAAATGTACCATACTAATGTAAGATGTTAAGTCACAGGAAAAATTGGGTGTGCAGCATATGGGAACTTTCTGTACCACCTTTGCAATCTTTGTACAAATTTAAAACTGTTCTAAAATTAAAGTTTATCAAATGAAGGACAAAATGAATTTTATTTTATCTTCATTTATTCCATTTCCATTGTTCTTTATTTCTCTGTATAGACCCAAGAGTTTGCTGGTAGCATATTCCTTCTTCCAAAGGAAATCCTTTAACATTTCTTGTAGAGTATGTCTGCTGGCAATAAATTCCCACAATTTTTTTTTGAGAATGTTTTTATTTCTCTTTCATTTCTTGAAAGGTATTTTTGCTGGGTACAGAATTCTAGGTTGAAAGTTTTTTGGTTTTTGTTTTAATTTCAGCACTTTAGATTACTCCACTGTTTTGTAGCTTGCATAGTTTCTGAAAAGAAGTACGGTATAAATTCTTATCTTCATTCCTCTGTATATTTATGTGTCTCTTTTCCCTGGTTGCCTTTAAGATTTTCCTCTTTGTCTTCTGTTTTAGTAGTCTGAGTGTGTGTGTGTTTGGTGTTGGTTATTATTTCTTCAAACACATTTCTTCTGCTCTGTTCTCTCTCTCTTCTCTTTTTGGAATTCTAATTATAAACATGTTAAATCATCTGAAAAAGCCCCACAAATATTAGAGGCTTTGTTCTGTTTCTTTTTTATTTTGATTCTTCTCTTTATATTTCAGTTTGGGTAATTCCTACTGACCTGAAGACCTGTAACAGGTCTTTCCTCCTGCTAGGCCTTTTAGTACAGAGTTTGAGTTAATTTAATTAAGAACTGGGCTGGGTTTGAGCTTCACTGTTGCTATGGCTACCCTCAGTGTATCCACCACAGGCCTCAAATCCCTCTGGTGGGAATGGAAGATTGGTTGGCTAGAGGTTTTTTGTTTATCTGTTTTTTCCCCAAAGACTGCTCATTCTCAGTTTTAAGCCTTCCCCTTTGTGCTGTGCCTCAGGCTGCAGCCTTCTCAGAAATTCTGCCATGTTCATGACATTGTTCCTGCTCCTCCACCATGGGCTGAGAGAGTTTTCCTTTTCCATTTCCCCAGATACAATGGGAATTCACCAATGCCTAAGGATGACCATTTATGTCATTCATCTCCTCACAGATTACGACTTCTGTTCCATAGGAGTGAAAGGGGAGAAGGATCCAGGCAAAACTTTTTGCCCCTAGTGCAGTGGCTGCTCTTCCCCTCTCTTCCCGTTGTACACCACAGAGGAGACTTTTTCAGGATATTCCCAATTTTTTCTGTGAGCACCCAGTGGGGTTCATGGAGAAAAAGCCTGCAAGAGGGCTTAAGACTCCCTACATAGCAGTCCCAGGGGTTTTACAGAGTCCTGCCAGTGAACACGTGGCCTCCAGCAATTCACCAATCACCCTAGCTTAACTCTTATTATCTGTGTCTTGCCCAGATAAAGTCAGTGCTCCAATGTCCTCTCCCTGCAGTATCTGTCTCTCCCTAGAGTCTAGGCCAGTTGTTTGCCCTGAAATCTCAGCACTACAATGTGTTCAAGGAAAACTATGAAATTGTTTGTCCAACATTTTTTCAGCGTAAGGCTGGGAGCAAGTTTCCAATTTTCTGTATCTCCGAATGAAAAAGCACTTTGTTTTTTGACTTAAAGGGTTTTGGTTCTGGCTCTCTTTTGTGCTACCCTGGACCAGTACTAACCTTCCCTCGGTTTCCTTATCTTACCTGCCAAGATCACTGTTTGAGAATCAAATGATACAATGCATATAAAGATGTTTGGGAATCTATAAATCATTATACAATGTAGAATTATTATCTAAAGCCTGATAGCATTACTTTCACTTAGCAAACAATCAAATGGCCAGTTTAGCAGCTGCATAGTAGAAAGACCACCTGACACATCACATTGATTGTTAGTAGTCAAACAGCTGCTAAAATCAGAATGGTTTTAAAACTTGCATATATGTTCTAACTTTTTTCTATAGAAAGCTAAGGGGGGTAGACATATTGTCCTCTTCTTATAAACACAGGATTCAAAAGCAAATGAGGCTGGAACATTGTTAAGGGCTGGGGTGGGCAGACCTGTATTCTTATAAGAGTTAAATGGGAAGGTTATTTGAGAAGGAATAAACAAAAATTATGAGAACAACTCATCCAAGTTTTTATGCATTCTTTCCTATTCTACAATAGTTCTCTTTGGTATGTAGAATTTTCTAACAAATAATTTAGTATTTCTCTTACAGAAAAGTATGTGAAAAAATTACTCAAAGTATGCAGAGCACAGAGAAGAAGTACTTAAGTCAGGTTTAATTTATCAAATTGAGGATGAGATCTCTATGCAAAGATTCCAGTTTGGTAAATTAAAATTAACATAATAACTTCTCCATATTTAGCTTTAATTTTAAATAACCATTAGGTAGATTTATTTCCTGTTTTTTCATAATCTGATTCCTGTGTATTTAAAATAGACTTGTCTCTTCAAATGCTAATTTCAAATAGAAATACTCATTAGGAAAAGGTCTAGAGTCTATGGAAGTACAGTAAATTGCAAAGGAGAACATACACTATGTATACAATACATGTTTTAAAGAATGAAATTGAAGAAAGGTTTAACGTACCAGTGGAGGCATCATGCCCTTGCTTGAAGGGGGGATGACAACTCGAAGATCTGGTTTTCGACTGTTCATTCCAAGACTGCCACCACCTGGAGGAGGGGGAGACTTTGTAGGCATAACTTTGCCTAAACTATTTGCACCAGTAGTTCCAATCAAATTTGGAGAAGCTCTTGAGTTTACAAATCCATTCCCTGGAAAAAAGAAATACCATTCATTAACATGAAACGAGTCATTAAAATACTGTGGTACAAATATGATACAAGTTTTCCCCAGTCCCAGTTTCAAGTGAATTTTATAATAAAACTCATGAATATCTAACCATGTCATCTTTGAATATTTTAAAAATAAGCAAAGAGAGTGAAGCAAGTCTGAAATACATATGAAGTTTAAGACTAATGCCACTTGTTTCCAGTCTTACTGCTTGGACCTGCTGACAGAAACTTAAAACACAAAATATGTTTCTAATGGGGCATCTCCTATTGGGGACCAAGATAATGGGGATATATAAGAAGATGCCTGAGACCAGCCTATTCATTCATTCTCACAACAACAAAGGCACTCCTACTAAGTTCTGGGCACAGAACTAGGTATCAGGGCATCTCCTTAACTGAAGCTTATTTAGCACTCAGCTCTAATGCCTTATTTTCACCAAGTACTTCTTCCTTATAGCTCTACCTGTACCTGTTCTGTTCTTTAACTACCATTAAGGTCTTCTTTAAGTATTTGTTATTTATCTGACTTCAATCAACTAATTCCTACTTTTTAACTTTCCCTAAAGAATTGTCTATCTTTCTTAGATAGGAAATAAGGAAAAAGATACAGTGTGGTATAGGTTCTATTGTATATACACAGTACTTTTGGGCACCAGTTGAGATAGAAAATTAATGTAAGGGATCATCCCTATTTTCATGGATATTGCAGTCATTCTAGTCCTCCTCATGTGTAGCCATGTGGCTTGGGTAGGGCTGACTCCACTTCAATCCCCCTTGCCACAGATATTACAGTATATAGATGTTAATTTAAGGGCACCGAATAAAAGAAAACTTTGTTGGCTTAAGAATTCCACTCCTAGGGTTTATTACAAGCTGACCAAAAACAAAATATTCAGAATAGTGAACTAGAAGTTCCTGGAGGGCTGAAGAGGCCTCCTGAATTCTCTGGGTGGGACTCAGCATTCACACATCAATAGTAGCAACCATCTAAAATCAGACAACACAGAACTACCGTTACAATTTAGAAATAAACTTTTAAATGTCTATTAGGTGTAGAGCACTATGCAGTGAGGAGGTTATAGGAAGGGATTAAAAAAAAAAAACCCTACATGGTCTTCAAGCAGCTTTTCACCTAGTTAGCAATAACAGGCATACACCACAGAGACATGAAGATGTCAAAATTATACTTAAGATATGGGCAACACAATGAAATGTAACCACACAAAATTTACAAGGAAATAGAAAGCAAAGCACTGATACAGGCATGTGGGCTTTTAATTAGGGAAGGCTTTGTGGGATCAACTATTTAAGCAGTCTGAAAGGGCAAAAGATGACAGAAGGCAGGCATTATGAATAAATGTGAGAAAAATACACTAAAGCATGAATGAACAAAGTGTGACCAAGGAATGGTGGGGCAGATAAGCACAGAGTCCATGGCTTCAGCGACTGTCACAAGGAAAGGGCAGTTGTATTTATTCTGTTCTTTTCCTTCCAGTATAAAGCAAAAAAGACAACTTTAGAATCCTCCAAAAAGGACTTCCCTGGTGGCGAAGCAGTTAGGAATCTGCCTGCCAATGCAGGGGATATGGGTTCGAGCCCTGGTCCAGGAAGATCCCACATGCTGCGGAGCAACTAAGCCCATGCACCACAACTACTGAAGCCCGTGTGCCTAGAGCCCGTGCTCTGCAACAAGAGAAGCCACTGCAAGAAGCCCATGCACTGCAACGAAGAGTAGTCCCCGCTCACCGCAACTAGAGAGAGCCCACGTGCAGCAACGAAGACCCAATGCAGCCAAAAATAAATAAATTAAAAAAAAAAGAATCCTCCAAAAATAAACAGACACCAGATATTACAAATACATCACATATATATATGCGATATATATATATATATATATATATCGCATATATATAACACATGTCTGTGTTAAATACATGCAGGGACTAACCAAAACTAAGTATATCTGCTGTGTGCTTAACACCGGCCTAAAACCTCCCTAAAATCTCACCCTGAGAAGACTATTCTAAGAAGTGAAATGTAGTACAATGAGTACTGCAATGAGTTAATGACAAAAACCAATTGTGTACTGCACATATTTTTCAGTTTAAGAGCTTTTGTATTGGGTTATCAGATCATTTTAATTCTATGAAAGTTTCTTGAATGGAAGAGAAATAATTAAACCCACTAAAATCCACATAGTGTCTGGCAGTTTATAAAACATTCTCAGGAACAGAATATATAACGAATAGGGTCAACTGATGAATAGATATGTAAATTCTAAAATTAAAAAATATAACTAGAAAGAGATTAAGTTCTTGAAGTTCTGCTGAAGGAAATGAATGCTTCAGTATATTTGCTTATATAAGAGTTTGAAAAGATATGTTATTTAGGTGAATTATTTATAGGAGAAACTAAAAATTAATGTATTGCTAATGTGATATAATCAACTTTGTTGGATCCTAACCAGAACATTTTCAAGGGACAAAGAAAACAGAGAAGTGAGGTGCAGCATTTAGGAACTGGCCTGTATCTCTTCAGCACTTGTCATTCAAAATGTTGGGATTCCAGATGATCAGTGCTTCTTTCCCCCTCCAACTTACTCTCACCCAATTCCTCTTGCTTTCTCCAAAACTTTTACCAAGTGACCTACCATTTTTAATTCATTATGTGATTTAATTTTGTTGTGGGGACTGATACTTCAGTTAACCTTATGAGGTTATTTCCTGCATTCTGCTTCCATTATCTTGAAGGGGTATGTATTAAATCTGGGCTGAATCTCCTTTCCACACCTCAGAAAGCAATTTCCTGCACTCTGTTAAGCTTCAGAAAGCAGTGCTGTTAAAAAAACAAGCTCTGCACTAGGCCATCCCCTGTGGAGCAGAGCTCATCCATGAATTGGGCAGAGGTTAACTGCTAAGCAAGTCATCTGGATATAAAATGCTCATCAAATAATTTTATACAAAAACCTGAAGGTTTAACAGAAACCAGTAGAAAGTAAGTACAAATTTAAAATGCTTCTCTTAAATAATGGCATGAATGTGTGTTCTTAATTTCTCTGATAATATATAGAAGATTCTTATTTACTTGATTTGCACTCAAATCTGAAGGATAAAGCAGTATTTCCTCTCAAATACATTATAAGATGATGCAAAGGTGTAATTTAGAAAAACGCATTATTAAGAAGCACTAATGTGCTTTTCCCATGTGGAATCTATGATGCTTTTCAGCTAGACGTGGTACCATAGTAACCCATGAGAATCAAATTACAAGAGTGAAAGGGGACCTAAAAGCACGATATTTCTGAGTATAAAGTCAGAGTCTGCAGCAGATGATTACAGGATGATGTAAGAGTTTGGTAACTTGCCAGATTGAAACAAGATAATCTTATATGCACCATTTGTTATTTTGTGGAGTGTAGTGATATACTTCCTAATGTGTGCCTTCTTACCTCCTGTTCGTTTTTTATGACAAAAATGAAGTATTGTTGGGATAGACTTTTGAGGTATATACTTTAAGGATATAACTCATCTTGTCACAGCCTACAAATTTAGGAATAAAGTACTGATTCTAAATGAATAAACCCAATTTAATGTGACTTTTGTTAAAATGTGTTTTCAAGCTTTATGATAACTTATGCCCCGACACAAATGTGACAAAAATGCTTTCGAGCAAACTGCATACTAATGCTTCCAGAAACTTGACAAAGCTGATCTTAATTATGGTCCTACAGCTCTAAGGCAAGTCATTCAATTATATCAATCTGGCTTCTATTTCAGAATATTGTATCATCTGAAATACTGCACTGAAGTGGCTGGAAAGCACTCCCACGTTCTTAATACTACTCTTTTAGGGCTATTACTATGAATCCATTTGAGAAGTTGAACTGACATGCAAAGGATTTTGAAAATCTCAAAAGATTCTGAAAAATTCATCCAAAGCAAGGTTCAAGAATTAATTTTATCATATTTGACAAATTTTTCATAAAATCTGACAAACTTTCAGCTGATTATTCAATAAATAGGTAAATAAATAATATACTTTAAAAGTCTATAAAATTATGTCATTTGTACAAAGAAGTGAATGAGTTTTCTAAAATTTAAAAAGACCATGGGTTTTAAAATCACTGATGACATATTTACTTGACTCAGTGGAAATTCCTATATGATGAACAACATGGATTCTGTCCATTAGAAACTTATGATCTAAAACAATCATGAGATTCTGGTTCTTCTGTATTCCCTCTCAATCTTTCCTATGTACACAGCCCCAAAGAGGCTACATGTCTCCTTCTCTTTCAGAGACTTCATGTATCCCCCATGGCTTCAACCACTGCCTCAATATGACTCTTAAATCTGTAGTTCTGCTTTGTGTCTCCTAATTTCCAATCCACATGCAACTATCTGGTGGGCACTGTTCCCTAGATATGCTGCTGTTATTTCAAACTCAACCTGTTTTAAACACCTGTACTACTGTCATCCTCCATCACTTCCATCCCCACTTTCACAGAGCTATCAAGCTTTGCTATTCTTTCTTTATAATACCTTTCTCCTTACCCATCTCTTCTTTTTAACTGCCACTGCCTCTGCTATAATGCAAATCCTTATTACCTTCACTCAACCCATATCAACTCCAAGAGCTTGCTGAGCTCTTTCTAGTCCAGTGTATTTTTTTCTCTTTCTCAACATGTTTTTAAAAAAGTGAAACTGCTGGATTTGGGCAATTTTACATTATGCTTGATCTTTGAAAAGAGGCCCAAAGTTAAAAAGAGTTCCCAAAGTCATCTGAATTACAGTATTATCTGAGTATTAAATGTAAATTCTCAGTAGAGAAATTTACCTAGTAAACCATAAGCAATAAGCAGATTGCCTCCATGAAAGATATATACAATCTACAATACATACAAAACTAGCAGGTTTTATTTGGATGATAACATAGATAAAATACAAAAAAATCACTTTACAAGGAAAAAAAATTTACTATAATAATGTTATGACTATAGATGTACCATATCAATATAGCATCACAGAAAGTTCAGAAACTAGAAAACAGGAGGGAAAACGCATACTTCCACTATTCTAACAAAACTATTACAATGATTTTGGATTTCTTCTTTTATCTTCCATGTGTATATTTTTTGTATATACACATTGTATATACACATATCCACATACATTATTTTTTTATCTTCCATGTGTATATTTTTTGTATATACACCTTGTATATACACATATCCACATACATTATTTTTTTATCTTCCATGTGTATATTTTTTGTATATACACCTTGTATATACACATATCCACATACATTATTTTTTTATCTTCCATGTGTATATTTTTTGTATATACACCTTGTATATACACATATCCACATACATTATTTTTTTATCTTCCATGTGTATATTTTTTGTATATACACCTTGTATATACACATATCCACATACATTATTTTTTTATCTTCCATGTGTATATTTTTTGTATATACACCTTGTATATACACATATCCACATACATTATTTTTTTATCTTCCATGTGTATATTTTTTGTATATACACCTTGTATATACACATATCCACATACATTATTTTTTTATCTTCCATGTGTATATTTTTTGTATATACACCTTGTATATACACATATCCACATACATTATTTTTTTATCTTCCATGTGTATATTTTTTGTATATACACCTTGTATATACACATATCCACATACATTATTTTTTTATCTTCCATGTGTATATTTTTTGTATATACACCTTGTATATACACATATCCACATACATTATTTTTTTATCTTCCATGTGTATATTTTTTGTATATACACCTTGTATATACACATATCCACATACATTATTTTTTTATCTTCCATGTGTATATTTTTTGTATATACACCTTGTATATACACATATCCACATACATTATTTTTTTATCTTCCATGTGTATATTTTTTGTATAT
Organism: Neophocaena asiaeorientalis asiaeorientalis; assembly: GCF_003031525.2. Classification (NCBI taxonomy): domain Eukaryota; kingdom Metazoa; phylum Chordata; class Mammalia; order Artiodactyla; family Phocoenidae; genus Neophocaena; species Neophocaena asiaeorientalis. Next base: position 2,276,718 of record NW_020175700.1, on the reverse strand, counting down.
ACACCTTGTATATACACATATCCACATACATTATTTTTTTATCTTCCATGTGTATATTTTTTGTATATACACCTTGTATATACACATATACACATACATTATTTTTTTATCTTCCATGTGTATATTTTTTCACAACTAAAAATTGGAATTCAGTTGAAATTTTTAATTTACTTAATTGTTTTACTGTTGAATATGTTGATATTTTCCTATTATTCCCTACTATAAATAAAGTTGCAATGAACCTTTGCATAGTCTGATTGATTTCTTTAGGAGAGATTCCTAGAAATGGGATTACTAGGCTTAGAGGAAAACAGGTTTTTATGACTACTGAAACATCTTGTCAAAAACTTTCCAGAACGACTGTTACTAATTTCCAATGCCACAAACACATAACCAGATCATCAGTTTCAGCCACCTTCATCAGCTTTCCATGTCACAATAGAAGTGGCAATAGTTGGCAATTACTAGGTGGGGTTGTTGTGGTTTTTTTCATTTTTATTTGAATCTCATGATTACTATCAACGATGAACATGCTTTTCAATTTTTAAAATACTAGTTGGGTTTCTTTTTTGAATTGTACATTTAAGTACATTAAATGCCTATTCATTTATCAAATATTCCCCTAGATGTGGCCTGTATTTTATTTCACTTTTTCTCTTAAGAATGAGAAAAATCTATTATCTCACGTAAGACTTGGGGAAAAGTGGTTGCAGGCTCAGTGCCTTCAACAGCTCAACACAGAGGACCCAGTCTTTCCAGCTTTCCACTTTGCCATCCTCAGCTTGTTGGCCTGTCCTTTTATACTGACTTGCTTCATGATCTCAAGATGAAGCTGCATATCTAGCTGCCAATGCAGACAATAATGTTCAGAGATTCAAAACGCTGCCAAATCTTTGTGAGTGTGAATGTATGTGTGTGTGAACTTTCTTCTCTCTAGATTTCAGAATTAAGAGTATAACTACAATGTACATTACATTCTCATAGTTTTAAAAGTGCCTCCACATTTGTGATTATAATTATTTTATATCAAAGTATTATATTTATTTTAAAAACTTTTAATATAATACATATACAGAAAGATGTACAAAACAAAAACTTAAAAGATTAAGGATTTATCATATGAACCATGTAACCACAGAACCCCAAAGAATATTGCTAGTTTCTATAATTGGGCCCCCAAAATACTCCTATTGTTCCACCTACAAAGTGGCATATATCATGACTTTTACAGTAACTTCGTGTTTTTTATAGTTTTACCATCTACCTACACAGACATCCTTAAAACTATAGCTTTGCTCATCTGCTTTTCAAACTTTATGTAGATAGAATCATTTAGTATTTGCATCTATCTTCTTTCATTTGTATTAGTTTGGTGAAATTGATACATGTTGATTACTGCCATAGTTCCTTCATTTTCATTGCAGTACAGTATTACTTCATGTAAAGGTACTATCACATATTCATCCACTCTACTACTGACAGAAATCTGAATTATTTCTAGATGCTGGCTGTAACAAATAATGCCATGCACATTCTTTTACATATCTCTTGGTGCTCATGGTGCATATATGCATTTCTCTAGTATATAACTATGAGAGAAAATGCTGGGTCATGGAATACACATATTTACAACTTTAGTAGATAATGTCAAAATGACTGCACCAATTTGTACTGCCATCACCAGTGTATGAGAGTTTGGGCTTTTCCATACCCTTGTTAACAACTGGTATTATCTATTTTGCTTTAGCCGTTCTGGTGGGTATCTAATGCTGTCTGTGGTTTTAATTTTGCATTTCCTTGATTACTGAATCAAGCATCTTTTCACACATTTATTAGACACCTGGATAGCTTCTTTTGTGAAATGTCTGTGTTCTCATACACATAAAGACTTAAATTCCTCTTAAAGCACAGCTTTAACTGTATCCCACATGGGTTCTAAAGGGCTTCTTGAATCTATGGCTTAATGTGTTTTGTTAGGTTTGGAAAATTCTGTGATTATCTCTTCAAATACCACTTCTGGCCAATTTTCTCTCTTTTTGCCTCTGGGACTCCAATTTTAAGTATGTTAGACCTTCTCACTGTATCCTCTAGGTCTTACTCTTCTTTTGAATTATCCATCCTTTTATGTCTCAAAAATTCTGAATATTGTTCCTGTCTTTTAGTTCACCAATTCTCACTTTTGCTTTGTCTAATTTGTTATTAAACCCATCCAGTCAGTTCTTAATACTCTTTTTTTAGTTCTAAAATGTCCATTTTTAAAGTTTCCAGTTCTCCGCCAAAATTCTTAATCTATTTTTTATCTTCTTGATACAGTAAATATTGTTATGTTAAAGTCAAAGTCTGTGCCTAATAACTCCAAGTTCTGGAGTTCCCAGGAGGCAGGTTCTACTGTCCATTTTTTTCTGCAGGCTTTCATTTATGTTGTACTGCTCCTGACTGTGCCTAGTTAGTAATCTGCTTGTATGTCAAGTACAAATAATAAGGCCTGGGATGGTGTTTTACCCTTATATTATTTTTCTAAAGAGTATTTGCCTTCCCAGGCATCCTGGGGACCCTAACAATATATCACCATAATCTAACTTCAAGAAGTGGGATGATGCAAATAGGAGATGTATCTACTATGAGGGACTGATAACCTCTGATTCATGCTACTTCTAGGGTCCAGCCTTTTAGGGACTCAATCCAAAGTGAGAATAATATACTAGGCCCTCCCAATTCTTTGTGGGCCCTGGGCTCACCTCTCTGAGTCTCTGTCTTTGTCATTCCCTGGATCTTGAGCCAATAATTCCTCATTACCTTATTAGCTCTGAAATGCTTTCAAGCAGATTTTAAAAAATACTCTGCCTAGCATTTCTAGTTGTCCTCAGCAAAAGAGTTGGTCCAAATGACCAAGTCTGCCCAAATGACCTGTCTTTCCCAAAATATGTTTTATATGACACTAATTCTGAAAGATGCTTTTTCATGAGGAAAATAAAAAGGAAGGGTTCTACTGTGAAATCACTTTGAGTAACCATGTTTAAAAATTCACAAAACAGGTTAGCATTTTAAAGGCTCTGGTAAGTCCTACAGTAAAGAAACTGGTTTAGTTTTATTTAGCACAAGGTTTGCCAAACACATAGGTAAGTCCTTCTTTTCATATGGTTCCAGGAAACATACTTTGAAAAATGTAGATAAGAAATCATATCCACAGTTCTTAATATATTTTCTTCTAAATTTCTCTGGGAATTTAAAAATGTTTAATCTTTTCATTCATAAAGACTTTAGGCATAAAACTGAGTTTAAATTATTTTTCCAAACTACTAAACCAAAATGGCACCATTGTTGAAAATGGGCTAAAATACATTATTTGACTCTTCTTCGCAAAAAAATAACACTGGTCCGGGAGGATTCCATATGCCACGGAGCAACTAGGGCGTGTGCCACAACTACTGAGGCCGGCATGCCTGGAGCCCGTGCTCTGCAACAGGAAAGGCCACTGCCATGAGAGGCCCGCGCACCGCATCGAAAGTGGCCCCTGCTCGCCGCAACTGGAGAAAGCCCGTGTGCAGCAATGAAGCCCCAACGCAGCCAAAAATAAAAATTAATTAATTAATTAAAAAAAAAAAAAAAAAAAAAAAACACTTCTAAAATACCTATGACAGGCCATTTATTTTGGGCGGGGAGGGAAATTTACAGCAAGAAACACTTTAAACCCATGTATGCTATAAGTACTGCACAAAAATAATTACTTCCATTTGGTACCTGAATTAAGTGATACACGATGTCTAGTTAGTTGAATCTGAATTCTGAGGTGGCACATGTTAAAAAGCAGTAATAAAAAAAATGTCACCTAGGATATAATCCAAACAAGCAGAATTACATCTAGCACAGGTTATATAGGTATATAAGAGTATGAATCAGTGAAGAATCAAGACATTCAATCTTGATATAAGTCTGAGGTTATACTGTTATAAGATTGTTATAAGAAACAGATTTATCATAGAACTACCATACGACCCAGCAATCCCACTACTGGGCATATACCCTGAGAAAACCATAATTCAAAGAGTCATGTACCAAAATGTTCACTGCAGCTCTATTTACAATAGCCAGGACATGGAAGCAACCTAAGTGTCCATCAACAGATGAATGGATAAAGAAGATGTGGCACATATATACAATGGAATATTACTCAGCCATAAAAAGAAATGAAATTGAGTTATTTGTAGTGAGGTGGATGGACCTAGAGTCTGTCATACAGAGTGAAGTAAGTCAGAAAGAGAAAAACAAATACCGTATGCTAACACATATATATGGAATCTAAGAGAAAAAAAAAAGGTCATGAAGAACCTAGGGGAAAGACGGGAATAAAGGCACAGACCTACTAGAGAATGGACTTGAGGATATGCGGAGGGGGAAGGGTAAGCTGTGACAAAGTGAGAGAGTGGCATGGACATATATACACTACCAAACGTAAAATAGATGGCTAGTGGAAAGCAGCCGCATAGCACAGGGAGATCAGCTAGGTGGTTTGTGACCACCTAGAGGGGTGGGATAGGGAGGGAGACGCAAGAGGGAAGAGATATAGGAACATATGTATATGTGTAACTGATTCACTTTGTTATAAAGCAGAAACTAACACACCATTGTAAAGCAATTATACTCCAATAAAGATGTTAAAAAAATAGATTTATCTCTGTGTGGATGTAGTAATAGAAATAGACTTTTAAGTAACTCACTAAGCACTTAAATATTTTAATACTTACTTGAATCTTAAATTTTTATAAAAATTCATGTTCACTAATCATGATCATTAATGTGATTATTAACACTATTAGCACTAAACATATTAAAATAGTTGCCTATGACTGGGGAATGGAGGGTGTGGGGAGAGGAAGAGAATGGGAGTGGAATAGAGGTATAAAGGGAAAAGTGAATAACATTCTGAGAGATGCTTTGTGCAAACCACTGAATATGTGCCATGATCTGAGGAGTGTGACTAATGTGACCCTCCAAACCTGATGGCCTAGAAAGGGGGGAAGGAAGCTTACAAAAGAAGAAAGATGAATTTAAAAAAAGAAATAAAAGCAACAGGATTAGATTATATGTAGAAGGTCAAATTAGGATGACAAAGTCTGAGTCTGAAATTACCAAAGGGAACACAGAAAATTGAGCAAAGACCAAGTCTAGATTTATAGTTGCACGGCAGATAAGAAAGAATAGTATAAAAGCTTTAGGGAAGTGTGGAGAGTACAAACCCAAAAAAGACCAAAAAGAGAACTGAAACACTTGTTTGATAGGAGGAAGAGCCATGTTTATCAAGCCAGAGGTATGAGAAAAAAAAATAAAGGCAAAGGGAAAACACATTAGAAATCTTCAAATAGTTAAACCCCATTAAATAAAAATAATTTTGGAAATAACACCAAGAGCTAGTCAAAATTAACATTAAACAGAAATTACTGATTCCAGCCATAACCAGGTTGCAAAGTAGAAGGGAGAGCAAGATGCATAGTGCTGGAAGAATAAAAGCATATGGGAAGGGACTTTCCTGGTGGCGCAGTGGTTAAGAATCTGCCTGCCAGTGCAGGGGACACAGGTTTGATCCTTGGTCTGGGGAGATCCCACAGGCTGCGGAGCAACTAAGCCCGTGCACCACAACTACTGAGCCTGTGCTCTAGAGCCCACAAGCCACAACTACTGAAGCCCATGTGCCCTAGAGCCACACACCACAACAACTGAGCCAACACACCACAACTACTGAAGCCCATGCACTCTAGGGCCCGCGTGCTGCAACTACCGAGCCCGTGTGCTGCAACTAGTGAAGCCCACACCCCTAGAGCCCATGCTCCGCAACAAGAGAAGCCACCGCAATAAGAAGCCTGCGCACCACAACGAAGAGTGGCCCCCACTCGCTGCAACTAGAGAAAGCCCACATGCAGCAACAAAGACCCAATGCAGCCAAAAAAAAAATATTTAAAAAAAAGCATATGGGAAAATGTAATATAAAAAGAGTATACGGGCACGTAAGCAACTAAAATAGAGCTGAAAAGAAATAAACTATAAATATTAGGAAATACACATACAAGGATAGCAGTCCTAATGTATAACTGGTAAGACCTTAATGAATTTTTCCACATTTAATTATCTGTTAATAAAATATCCCACAACAGGTCTTATCTGTTTAATTCCATTAAAACAGCAATTAATACAATGGCAGATACAATTAGGTATTTATTCCTACTTGAGGTCACTACATGTTTTGTAACTTGTCTCACTCAATAATGTCCATTTATTTCTTTCTCATCATTTTAAATTATTCAATCATCTCCAAAATTTTCTTAAGGCAGAAGTTCCTCACATTTTTGGAATAAATGGGTTGAATATATGTAATAGGGAATTTTTCCTATAAGTGATCTGTTTTCAGATGTCTCTTTGAACACACAATATCTAGAAGCAGGGAGGGAATTACTGCCCTTGTTTTCAGATAAAAATGATGATAACTGTGATTATCACAGATGAAGAGACCAAGACAACTAAATGTGATGATAATCCAAAGGGATACAGTTATCCTTTTGACTCTTTGACATACATGCCATGTTTTTGTAATGTCAAGATCACAATCTATCTTTACCAGCACTTCAGGGCTAGGCAGACAGACACATTTATGACATGTTTAAACTGCTAGTCATCTTGGCAGGGGTCCCAAAGCAAAAGAGCCAATCTGGCAGCAACCACAACAAAATGTGAATGTTCTACATGTGACTACCAAAACAGATCCTTCAGAGACAAACTTCTCAATTCTCTTTGTGTCTCTAGAATTAGGCCCACCATTTCTTCCTATTGCAATTTCTCTGAAAACATTTCACACAATTATAAGATACAGCAGTCTGCTAACAGTCTAACTCTGGTAAGGATAGATGACACAGAAAGCTTCTCCATAAGAAACTGTCTTGATGTAAAAATTGTATTAAGGCAATTTAGTCTTTAGAAAAGAACAATGTCTGCTATGAAAGAGGCACTCAATAAATATTTGAATGAATGAGTAACTGAACGTAAGGCTAAGGTATAAGGAATAACACAGGCATATGAAAAAATGTTAAGTATTAGTGAAAGCACTAATTAAACAAAGCGCAAAGGGACATGTCTACTCTAGTCATATATCCCCATATTTTCCTCTTCATTTGGTAGAAGGCCTTGTTTGAGGTAAAATATTCCTTTTATCTCAGATAGGACAGATGCCTACAAAGTAAAACAGTAGGAATTCACTCACCCACTGGGCTGCTTCCAGCTCCATTTGGCACTGTGAGGTCTGAAGTGCTCAACATCCCACCTAACAACATTAGAGAGAGGAGAGAGGGAATGTGAATTGGCTCTCCTTATCTGAGTAACAAGGAATTGAACAGAGGTAACTCTCACTCTATTCCTAAAAAACACAAAAATAAAAACTAGCCCAGTTTGAATTTGGCGTTAACGAGTAATATGATGTAGTCAAATATACAGTCACTCGCCTATCAAGCTCTGGACATGTCTGCCTTCTTGTGTATCAATACCAAATGGTGCATATTGATAAGAATGGGGGGAGTGCTAATGGAATGCTATAAAATCTAGGAATAATGGGAGAGGAGACACTGCATTACACACAGTGACGCAGTAAATGCACCGAAAATTTCTGCTGAATTAATGAACAAATCAGACAGGGGGAGATGGAGAAAACGCTCTAACTCCAATCAGGTGAGTCATCTCTCCACATTTTTAACACAAATGGCTCACACTCAATTTTAAATCTTTGCCCATGATATCCTAAATAAATTTTCTGCCTGTCTAGTATGGCTTTCCCATGATAAGGAAAGCTTTCCCAGGATAAGGAAAGCTTTATTTGTTCCACAAAGCCTAGTACAAGGCTAGAGCCACAGATTTTCAAAATAATACTTTAAAATGGAGGCAACTATGCAGTAGTGATTCTTTGCTCATCAAAGCAATAAAATTAAGAGTAGCAGAATAAGAAACTGTTTATGTTAGCAATTAGATTTTTCATTCTTTTAAAGAATTGGAAGAATAAATATCAGGACATACCTGCACTGCCAGTACTTGGTGGTCTCTGAGGGGCTCCAGGGGATACATTTCTATGTAATGTGGCTTGAGGTGGAGAGAGCATGTTTGAATCTGCTAATGTTGAGCTGGCTGCCAAAGATGGGGACACAAGTGAACTCCCTGGGTTAGTGTAGGACAAAGCACTAGGGCTGGTCACAGGGACTGTGACAGACATTGAGAAGTTTTGAGGTGGCAAACCGGGCTGTAAATAAAGAAAAAGGAAGAGAAAACTGTTAGCTTCATTTTCATCTATATTAAATTTGATAACTTACGAACTTTAATTTGATAAGGTAACACTAGTTACTAAAAGCAGAGGATGGGGATAGGTTCTTACTAAATCAATTTGCAGGTTTAAGCTATTTTCTTTACAATTATATTTGGACATGAGAATGTTTAACATGAACATTTTCAATTTCCATTTTTTATATATTAATACATATATACTAGTATAATGTATATATTATGTATTTCAAATATTCAGAGATGAAAATGAAAGATCAGAACCTGATATTAAAGTTGTGTTGTCGTTTACACATTATAAAATACATCATTGCTACCAAGAAAGCATAAATTAGCACTTAAATGCAAATCAGTTTAGTAACATTACATTTCTATTGGGAGATTCCAAATATAACAAAAGGGGAAAAGTATGTACATATATTATAAACTTCATACATCAAGCTTGCCCTGGTCTGATTTAATTCACTAACATTCTTAATGGAAAAAACTAAAAAAAAAAAAAAAAAATCACGTTTTATATATATAACACAATGCAATGAGTATAATAAAAATGTAAAAAAAAAAACTAAACAAAATTAACTACTGGCAAGTTATCTTTAAACTGTATAAAGATTAAATTACAAATTTTGCTATCTTATTTCCCTCCAAAATATTCCATAGTTCCTTAAAAATAATATTTTCTATTTTCCTCTTGCATTTCCTCCACAGACCACTTGTTAACCATGATAAATAACAATCCTCTTTATAATTTAAAGTGAGAGAAAATAGAAAACTTTCTTCTCCCTACATTTTAAAACAGTGATTTGCAAAGTAAGGTAACACTGCTAATTCAAAGTTGAAAGAATGTAAATAATTATGTACTTTATTCAATAGTTTATTTCAGGTAGAAAATAACTCATTAAAAAGTATAAAACAATGGATACATGATAAAATGTTTTCAAAGGTAAAGCAATTTTACTTAAACAATGTTTTTGCAGCTTAACGTTAACTGCAAGGTCACCAACATCCATATGTTCAAAAGGGATTTTTTTCAGTTGTTTTGTTTCTTAAGAATGGTATTAGCACAAAAAATACCTCCTTAAATCTGTTTTCCATGGGCTTCTTCTTATAGCATAGGACTACTTTGAAGAAATAATCCATGATGCATACTTTAGGGCACAGTTTTAAAAGAATTAACTCTGGTAATGAAAGAAATATCAGCATTGGAACCAATTTGTTCCACAAAGCCTACAACACATATGTAGTATTCTGGATATGTATCCAGAATAACTGTCTTAAGCAGCTCTTGCCAACGGTGCTTCAATGAGAACTCTCTGAAGAACTATCAAAGGAGTATGAACTCAAAGAAGTACTGTTTCACTACGGTTAAATGTGTGAGCATGGAAAAACTTTAAACCAACTATTTGTTTTGTAACCAGTTTAAGAACACTGCTTCCTTAAATTAAAATCGAGCCAAGGCTCTCTTCCTCAATACCTACAGTGTTAAGAAAAGAATAGGAATTTGGAGGTACTGTCACCAAATTGTTTGGAGACATTAACAAAGAGCCAAATAGTAAGCTACTATTACAGCAACTGTATAAAATAATTAAAGATAATTTTGAAACACCACATTTTATAATAAATCCAGCCATTTTACATTTTATATTCTCAAGATCTACTTAAGTACATGCAATATTTTAAAAGTTATCGGAGGGAGAGGGAAGTCTCATATGCACCCTGTATTTAAAATCATGGAAATTTAAACCTGGAAGGGACCTTAAAAATCTATGTGAGCCAACTCACTCACTTTACAAATGATGAAATTGGAATCCAGGATGTTTAGGATAGGATGCCCTATCCAAAGACATGGGGACAGTAAGTAGCAGAGCTTGTATTAGGATGTTTTCTCTTCACTTCTATGTTTAAGACACTCAAGATCGAAGATGTACCATTGTAAGATTTATGCAATTTTATTTTGAAGTTCTATAAAACCAAAAGAAATTAATAAAATACTTTTCCCCCTTCTACTTACTGCTGTCATCACCCACTATGAAAATAAACAAGATGTGTTGTCTATCTCTTCATGCACAAGATAAGATCACAAACCATACTTTAGTACTCACTGCGATTTTATGATTCCGCATCATATTATCAAATTCCTCATTAATTTTTTTATATTTTTCTTCTGTATGTGGAGTTAGCACATAGGAAGTATCAGGGTCTGGGCTGTCGCACCCTCTGTGTTCCTTCTTGTTCAGAGCCTAAATAATGAAGTTAACAAAAAGGATCAACAAATAAAAAGTAGAGGTAAAATAAAAGTACTTACAGGGCCTCGTTTGAAAATAAAATCACTATCTTCATTTAGTTTGCTGAATCTGTCCTCCGAGAGTGGACTGTGCTCAAAGTAATCGTCAGCATCAGGGCTCTCACAACCATTAAGGCCTTTCTTTCTTAAAGTCTGAAATACAATTGGAAAATTCACACACAAATGATACTAACTTGCCATGAGTTTTTTCTGTAAAATCTATTATGAGAGCACAGACTGAATGAACTGGGTAATACAAGAGCCACTGAAATGGTTTTAAATGATCACAATGCACTCTAAGTCTTCAAATAAAGTAAACCTTAGATATAAGCAAAATTATGTTCCCATTATACATTAAGAGAAAAGGAATATTTATATATTTGGATTCTTCCTTTCCAAACTTCCTAGAGAATACTAAATTACTCACTGCTCTGACAGTTACAATCCAAATCTGATTACAGCCTGATCAACATATCTGATAGGATCAATGAGTGTGAGACCCCGAAATACAAATATATCAAGATGATATATATATATAAAGTTACCTTTATAAAATGAACATTTCAGCAACTTCATCTACTGACATTCCTTTCCGCCTGAGAGTTTATCCCATTCAACATAAAGAATAGGCTCAATATCCCAATAATTTCATTCCTAATTTGTTCTTAAATACTGTGATTTTACTACATAACTCTGAAGTATAAAAACTCTAATACTTATTTACATATGACAGTAATGACCCTTTCCTACGTAGAATGTACGTATCGTTAGTGACTTCACATATCTTTAAATTTTGTAAAAAAAACTAATTCAGCATGATCTTTTCCACACTTTGCTAGCTCTTTCTACAGAGTGCCTTCATGGACTGATTTAGTCCACTGAATTGACTTTCTGGAGAATTTTCTTGAGTGTTATCAAAGTATCCCCTGGACCATATTGACTCTTTTCCTTTCTTCTTACTTTGGGGTACAAATTGGTTGGTTTTCTGAGTTTTAATTTTTTTAATTAAAATCGTCACAAAATGACTTGTTTAGTATTTAAAAGAATACACTTAAAACCAAGGGCTTGATAATCTATAGAATATTAATTCACTTACAGACTAAGTTTTTAAAAATCCTGATGGGTCTTATTTTAAAGTAGAATTTTGGGGTTCAACAACTTAGATAGCTTTGAGACTTGCTGATTTTCCAGCCAACCACAGAGGAGTTTTAGGAAGCTAAAATTCTCCAAGTAAGCCTACCTACTTAGGTTAAGAAATATTTGAACAATAGATTAGTACTAGATGAGTGCATTTGTAAATGATTATTTATATTAGATTTAAGGTATATTTTAAATTAATTCATAATAATAGATCTTGGTATCCTTTAAAACATGATTTACAATAATTATGAACGCTATTTTACTCTTTTTTTTCTTGAAAGAACATAAACACACAATACATTAAGATTTGAGAATTTTTTCTTAATTTCTCTGAAGTCTATTTTAAAATTTCACTTTACTCGATTTTTTTTTTTTTGCATGCTTAAAGGATCATAAGAAATCAGTGGTATAGCTGTGTTAGCTTCTCAAATTGCTTGGCATGCACTAGGAATCCCATACACAATGCCTGAAACTCCCACCACAACACAATCACTAAACATGAGCATACAGCAAACACTACACCTATTTCCCCAATATCAGCCCCATGGCTCTAAGTTCTATGGGTCCAAGTAATCACATGAACTTTTATGTGTACTTAGCCATAAAAGGTCCTGTTGTTTAGAACTAAAAGGTGGACACGTATCCTCCCCCATTCGTAGTAGCAAGTTCTGCTTGCCAAAGCTCTGCAACTTGCTATCAGCAATGAAGATGTTAACACTCAGAATACTGGAACACAGTGAACTCTTATAACCAACACAGCTCTAGAAACAGAACAAATATAGTAGTCGCCTACACACAGATTTTATCATGAAGTTGATTTATTCTACCCTGAAATCTCTGGATATTTTCCCCTCATATTCATATATCTTAAGACTAAGTAATTCACAGCCTTGCTCTTCCACTAATAGCAATCACCAAGTATGGTCTCTGAACATTTTTAAATTACAGAAGAAAAAGAATATGGCCTTTGTTTAGTAATTACACAGAAGTTTTATCCTACAACAGTAGGGTTAACTCTACTTGTACCTAAGAGGAAGAATAGTGCTCTGGTATCTCCAGCTCTGCAAGTCTTCACTTTAGAGGGGGTTCCTGTCATTGTGAGAGAATTTAAGAGGCTGTATCAGCTCTGTAGATAACAAGCTAATGTACCTCTGTTGGATATCCAACTTGTGTCTTCTTATCACAAGAATATGAAGAGTTGTTTTGAGGACCCAACTACCATAAAAAGACTTTTTCTGTCTTCTTTATCTTACCACATAGCATAATAATAAAAGTTTCTCCTGTGTCACTGGTACTAACAAGTGGAATGCTGTATCTATTAACAAGGCCAGGCGAGGCATATAAGAAACAGGCTAGCTTCAGTTTCCTTACGTGCTTCAAGTTAGCCACAATAAAAACACTTGCTCAATGAAGAAAACAGTCTGAAAGGTCACCACTAAGGAGGAATCTGCTTTTAAGTGGGAAAATATTCAAGAGTATTAGCACTGTGCACTCTCTATAGATATTACTGATGATTATAATGTTCCACTCTTAAGTAAACAGGACTTTAAAAGTACTTTATTCTTGTACATGTGATTGTGTTTTTCAGTGCCATTATGGCAAACTTAAGGGGGAAACTCCATAGTGCCAAAATAATTTCATATTTCAGGGGCGTATACCATTTAAGTTGATGTATCCCAGTTGCTTTTCTTAAATAACTGTATTCTGAAACACAGATTATGAATTGCTAAAGGGACCGGTGGTGATGAACAATTAAATTATTAATCAGTTTAAGCTGACTTGATACAACCTGTTCTGTGTCCTTCAAATCAGTGTTCTAAACATGTTTAAAGATTCTAACTAGCAAGATTACTTACATGAAATCATAAAATTAGTATACCTACAATTTTCAGTAGTCCATTTCTATAGAAAACAGAAATTTTATTTTTGGAGGGTCAGTTAAACACCTTTAAAAAGACAAACATTTCTACTTGTCACAACAAAGTTAAACTCTATTAGGATTTTAATAGCCTTTCTTTTTGTGATTTTGGGAAATTTTATGTAGATTTTAAATAATGAATGCCCTTAGCTAACATTTACCTTCAACATTAGTTACATAGAGACAAATTGTGAAAAAATTTTAAATGGATCAAAAAATAATTGCTAAGTGTCTTTAATCTAAAACAATGCATATGTTAGGACACATCCTCCCAGGTTATCTGATTCTTTGTGGTTTGTGCCTGTCTTCAAGCTATTTTACAACTCTGTAGATAGAAGTTTATTTGTGGAAAGCTGATAGTAATGCAAATAATTAGTGTCTATAGACACGCAAATAGATTCTGTCTGAAGGAGGTTTCAACTGACCTCTTTCCTCACTGTGGAAGATGTCAATTTTGCACCTATGAAGAAAATTCATTTTGTCTTCTTGATGGGCTTATGCATTTCTTTAATCTTTGGATTTACCTTTAACCAGTTGCAACATTTTATTCTTGTTCCCTGAGTAATTAATGAGTTAAAAGTATTGACTCATGTTCATTTTATAGCTGCCTAAGAATCATGATTTTACCTTTTCTGAAAAAAAACTGTTTAACAGTTGTAAGAGTGAAACCACCCTTGACTCGTGATTCATAGCAGATCCAAACTCAGGGGAAAAGAGTCTGCTCTTGTTAGAACTTAGTATTGTATATCGGTTTTTAAAGAAAAAAGCAATGTGCTGTTTGTTATTTAAAATTTTTGAAAATATTTAATTGTCTGATTAATAATCTGTACTAATTTATTATGGTATCAAAAATTAAGGAAATATGATCAGAGAAGGATTATGACCTTTCAATTCTCTCCAAGAAGGACAATAATCCTTAATTTTTGTGACAATTCATAAATGAAATATTATTCATATCACAGTATTAAGAGTGTAACCATCTAAAACTGCAAACCCCACAATCTCTTGAAACAGGGTTCCTCTCCATCTGAAGCTAACGAGTTCCAAAGTAAAATTCAAGCTGTTGGGGAAAAGAGTAGGTAATGTTTTGCCTGTAAGCATTTCCAGGGAGAAGGGATCCCTACATGACATCTAAACTTTCTGAGCTGGATACGCCCAAATTAAACTTACAAGTAAGAGGATGTTTTCTTTTTGGTTTTGGTATTAATTAAATCAGTTTTACCCAAATGAAGAGTAACTTAAAGACTTCTACCTACTGATTAAAGACCTCATAGGTAGAAAGGTTCTTAAATTTAAGATTTCTATACCAACTTAAGGAAAAACATTAAAAAACTGAAATTTAGTGGGTATCCTGGCTAGAACTTCCATTTAGGTTACATCCATCTTTATTCTTTGACTAGGTTATTTTACAATTCTGTAGAGATGGATATCAGTTTAAAAGTATCAGAAAACTCACAGTAACTGCAAATAATTCCTGTTCATAGAAATTGTTTTCTGTGGAATGTCACTGATTATCACATTGTGGATACTGACCAATTTTTGCTTCCCCATGTATTGGGTTGGCCAAAAAGTTCGTTCGGGTTTTTCCATAACATCTTACAGAAAAACCTGAATGAACTTTTTGGCCAACCCAAAAAAATCATTTCAGCATTCTTTACTGATGTGTGGTATTCTGAGTTCTTCTTTGAACTGGCTGTGACATCTTACTGGTTCACTCGTTAATTAATTAAAATATCTGACACATGTTCATTTTATAGTTGAATGAGAGTAATGATTTTATACCTTCTTCCAAATCTAATCTGAAACTTTGAAGACCTACAGTCCCAACTGACTACTGTACATTTCCATTTGGATATTTGGCTAATATCTCTATTTCAGTTTAACCAAGATGGAACTCATTATCTTTTATTAAATAGATTCCCTTTTTGGACTTAGCTATTCTAGTCAACACAGCAAGCAATCTTGCTGTTCACTCTTTGTTCTCTCCCCACATTAACATGGAATTCCAAATTTTGTAGATTATTATTTCCATTTCCACTGACTATATATCCTCCTTCTCTTTTCTCTCTCTTCTGATTTGTCCCTTAAATTGTTACAGATTCAGTTCTCTTCAATACTTTGTACTTGTCACCTTTGTTTTAGATCTCTGATGGCTCTCTGTGATCTAAAAACAGTAGCCTCTAAACTTTCTAGATTATCCACCCCATCTCTAAACATATTTCACACACAGCCCCCAATATATGCATACAATGAAAAAATTATATGCATGAATGAGTCAATCTTTTCAAATATTAACATGCCATATCTTAGGATGAAATATAATTTCCATTATTTTCTCCCTGAACCCTAGTAGTTTTATACATCTTACATCCCTCCTGAAATAACAGATGTAGAGTACAAAATCAAAGTTCCTTAGCCTAACTGCAAGTCACCTAACAGCCTAGCTCTTACTTTTTTTTTTCCTTCCCCATTTTTATGCTTCCTGAAACCTGACCCAGACAAAGTGGTCAAAATTATTGTCCTAACAGGCACAAAAATCCCTTCACTGATGTCACCCCACTTGTTTGAAACCCTGTCTTCTCTCTTATTTGTATGACTATTTTATAGCTCACTATGGCCTAGTTTGAACTCCATCTTTCCATGAAACTTTCTTCCCCTGCTGCTTCCTAGGCTGAAATTTTAAGAGCACTTACTCTATAGAGCATTCGTGTAATACAGGCAACATTGTATTTACTTATCTTCTGTATGTTTTCTGTATTCTTCAACTAATCTATGAACTTTCAAATCAAAGACTGAAGTCTAGATTGCTTTACATTTTCAGAGTCTAGACAAACAAGGTGCTACACACACATGAAATACGTATTTATTAATACTTGCACAATAAAAAAAACATAAAAGGAGAGATCAGGATGATCTCTGATGTTATTTCAGGTGTCTTCTAAAACATAAAATTATGGATTTGTTATAATATACTTAAATAATAAGGCAATCCAGAAACATTAGTTTGAACTAGGTTGATCCACAGAAATCCTTGATAGTTGACTGCTTCTGAACTACAAAAATACCATTTCATATGTATAATTTCATATATAAGTTTAACTTACAATAGCCTATACTCTGAAAGCTGCTGGGATATTCTCCAGTGGGTTTTTGGATAGGAAAGATTAGAATTGGTAGTGCAAGAAGACTTCTTATTTTGAATGTACAGTTAGCTATAATCAACTAAGAGCCAAAGATTCTGATTCTGGATCTTATTTTGAACACAGAAGGCTGAAGTATAAACCTGGAAATCTAAAAACCAAAAGCTTGACTTTTCTTAACTAAGGGAAACTCCATGTCATCTATAGAGGATCAACCCAGTTTAAAAAAAAAAAAAAAATTATGTTAGCACTGAGATAAGTGTCCACAGCTCACCAAATCTCCTCTCCTACTGAGAAAGTATCAGTAAGACAGTATCATAATTGAAGCTTTTTTAAATTTGGGAATTATGTTCTGGTTACAAAAATGGGTAATTGGATAAGAACCCAGAACATCAATTTTTACATGAAGACCATCAGTTGTGCCTTCAGGAGAGTCTCTTGCAAACTAGCCATGGTGGCAGAGATGAGGGACCATGTAGATCTTGAGATGGAGTTCCTGATTTCCAGCCTTAAGGAGGCAGGTACTGCTTCCTGCCTTGGGTGCAATCTGCCTATATTCTTTCAATAAGTCCCCCTTTGGTTTGAGCTACTTTAACTGAATTTCTATTCCTTATAATCAAAGAACCTTGATTAAAAAAAAAAAAACTGTCACAATTCTTTGAGTCATGAGTTAAGTCTCCTTATCTGTCTAAATCATCTAAGTCCCCAAACAAGTCTGGCTAATGCCTCCACAACCTAGCATCTAGAAAAGATCCCTAACCTGGAGAAAACTGACTCAAACAACGATCTTTAAAGTCATGTGTTCTACTGTTCTACTTATAAAGTTTTAGCAACCTTATCTTTCAAGTTCAAGGAAACACTTTTAGAATTCTGGAATTCTGGGTATATATAAAAACACTGCTTGGCAGGCCCTGAACATTTGCCTCTCATTTTCTAGTCTACATTACTAAATCTGTTGGTGAAACTGGAGATAGAAAGAGTAAGGGAAAAGTAGAAAGGAGATAGGGAAAAGAAACTTGAGAAGGCAAGAACAATGCTGTTTAGACTTTTTTTCTAAGTATAGCCAGGTTTTTTTTTTTTTTTTACACAATAAACTTAAAAAAACATATTTCAATATGGATTATAAATTAGGCAGAGGCAGCTAATTTTAAATAATTTCTTTCAGCTTATATTCTGTCATCAGCAAAAAATAACATTTAAAATTTCAGACACATTTATTCCCCATGGAAATTACATATACACACACGTGTGTGTGTGTGTATATATATATATATCAATAAATATATATGCACTAATACATATACATACACTATACTCTGGTGTTTGTTTACAGAGTGAAGAAATCTAGTATTCAGGATATTTTTCATTGTAAATATGTTTAAATAAATATTTACATCACGTGGAATCTGAAATAAGAACTGATAAAAATCCCAGAGGACTGGCATTTTCTGGAATCTTGAGATATGATACTGAATTTTGGATTCAGGAGTCTATACTGCCTGAGTGTTTACCAGGGCCCCTGTCAGACTGCATTTTTAACATCAATCAAGAACTGAAATATACTTTAACATATGCTCAATTTTATAAAGACAACTGTCAAATTCCATTCCATACTAATAATAATCATAGCACTTAGAAGTGAAACTAGGGAATTAAAAGTACTCAAAAGGTATATACGCATAGTTTTAAAATGCACGATGACCTCATCAACTGAACCAATCTACAATATCACCACCCACCTATCTCATTTCTGTGAAGCAGCTAAGCAGCTCCATAAACACCAGCTGAATGGATAATCTGTCAGCTCTAGCTTATAAGGAATAAATGAGTGCTTGTAAAATAAAGGAATATGTCTTGAGTTCCAAGCAACTTAAACTGGACTTTAGAACTTTTTTTAATGAAAAGTTCTCCTTTTCCCCATTTTTAATAAATTTCCAATTTTGAAAGATACTTCTTATTCTTCCTAGACACTTTAAAAACACACAAAAACATTTAATTTTTAAAACTGGACATACATAAAGAAAGGTGCATAAAAATTTATATAAAATTCAACAATTATAAAGTGAACAATAGTAATTCTAATCAGTTCAAAAAATAAACCAGACCCTATATATCTCCCTCAATCACATAACCCTCCCCTCTCTCCTCTATAGGTAATACCGTCTTAAATCTGTGATGTCAACTATCTGTACTTTCTCTATAGGTTTACCATATACATATCCCTAAAACTATAATTTAGCTTTGCTTATTTTTAAATATCATGTGAATGTAATATATGCAATATATTATTTGTCTGGCCTCCTTCATTATACTTTATGTTTATTACATCCATAGGATTGCATATAGTTACAGTTTATACATTTTTATTAAATATTGTATTATATGGGAAAAAAACTTTATCCATTCTATTACAGATAGACATTGGAGTTGCTTCAATATTTTGGCTATCATGAAAATGTCAAAATGCACATTTCTGCATAGTCTACTGCGTATCTGCACACATTTCTCTAGGGTACATTCTTAGGAGCAGAATCATAAGTTTGTAACTAAATAATGCAAAACTCTTTTTTAAAGTAGTTGTATCAATGTATATTTCTACCTGCAAAGAGGATTTAACTTGCATTCCCTTGATTACCAAGCAAATGAAGCACATTTCATAACTATTGGCCATTCAGATTTTCTCTTTTGTGAAGTGCCAAGTGTTCTAGTACTTTGCCAATTTTTCTATTGAGTTGTCTTTTTCTTATTACTTTAGAGTCATTCTTTTATTTGTAATCAACATAAATTCTTTGTTAATTTTATGTATTGTAAAAATCCTTCCCTATTGTGTGGCATGTTTAACACTTGTCTTTGGATGAAAACAGGTTCTTAACTTTAATAAAACCAAATTTATACTTTTGTCCCTTTACAGTTATCCTTTACGGTAGTAATGTTTATGTCTCGTATAAGAAATCCTTCCCTACCTGAAAATCATGAAGATATTCTCCTATATTATATTCTAAAAGTATTATAATTTTGCTTTTCACATTTAGGTGTATAATCTTCCTGGAGGTAGATTTTGTGTAAGATATGATGTAGGTTCACTTTCACCGTTTTCCCATGTTATCTGTAACCAACTGTCCCAGCAACACTGCTTCAAGAGTTTGTTCTTTCCCCGTCTGATTTGTGATACCACAATTATCTATATATGTGCATGGTTTCTGAGCTATTACTTCATTGATATGTTTGGCATTCATGCCAATGCCACAGTATCTTCATTACTGTAGCTATAAAATTAGTCGCAATATATTGTAATGCTAAGCTTCTCATCTTACTGTTCTTCAGAGTGTCTTTTCCCCTTGAATTTCCCTATATATTTCAGAATCAGTTTTTGAATTATTAAAAAAAATAATTCCTTGGAATTTTCACAGGCATTACTTGACTCTATATGGATTATTCATGTAGCACTGACATATACAATATTGAGACTTCCAGTCCATGATATTAGGATACTCTGTTAAGTCAACCCTGCATTCCTGGGATAAATCCAACTTAGTCATAATGTGTATGACTTTTATATATTGCTGGATTTAATTTCTGTATTAGTTAGCATAAGTGATGTCAGATGCTTTAACAAACACATGTCTCTGTGGCCTAACACAATGAAAGTTTCTTATTCACACAAAGGCTAATGAGGATGTTTCTTATCTCAGAGAGCCTTAGGTGAAACTATTCAGAGCCCAGTCATTTATCTTTTGGTTCCACATGAGATCTCAAGAGTTCCCATCTGGATTCTCTGCAGCTGGCTGACAAACAGAGAAGAGAGAGTATGATGATCACGTGGAAGGTATTTTACACATCAGGCATGGAAGTAGCATGAATCACTTCTATTAACATTCCATTGGCCAACTCAGTCACAAGACCACTCCAATGCAAGGCAGGCTGATAGTCTAGATGTGTGCCCAAGCAACGGAGAAAATGACTTAATGTGAAAAAAATGTCTCTGATAAAAAAATTTGTGAACTCAAAAAAAAGTCAACTAATATTATGTTTAGGAGTTTTGCACTTACATTCAGTGAGATTCTTCGTTTTAGAACTCTCCTTGTTGTTTTGCTATCAAGATTAGACTATCTTCATATAAAGAGAGCTCCCTCTTTTTCTAGTCTCTGGAAGAGTTTGTGAAATATTGGCGTTATTTCTTCTTTAAAATTCTGCTAGTACTTCTTAACAAAGCCATCTGGATTTGGAGTTTCTCTGTGGTAAACTTGACAATAAGACTACTCAGATTTTCTATATCTTTCCTGATTCCATCTTGTTAAACTATATTTTTCTCAAAATTTGTCCACTGAGTCAAAATTTTGAGGCACAATGGAATCTTGAGATTATATGTGCTCAAAAAATTATATTAAAATAGCTGTTGAATAGAAAACTAAATGTTACCTTTGTGATCATCTAGTTCACCTCCTACCTTTATAGAGAAGATTAAATTTAGGAGAGACCCAAGTTCTCACCCCCCAACCCCACCACATCACACAGCTATTAAGTGGCAGTACTGGGACTAGAATAAAAGTCTTCTGATGTCCAGTCTAGTGGTCTTTCCAATACACTGTGTTAGTTGAGACTGCATTAATCAGTCAACAAACAAACGGGAGACTGCATAGAGGACTGTGATCAGGAACCACTTCAACTACTGGAAAGAGAGCACACTTCTTGTGCACGTGGTTGTAGGCACTGCTTTCAGACTCCTTCCCCAGTTCTTCTATGACCTTATCCATATCTATCTCAGTTAGAAGTGTGTGATGTTCAAGCTATGATTTCTTTGAATTTTAAGGTCTTACCCAGTATATACCCAAGTTTGATGGCAAAGGTGTCAGCAAATGGTAATGATACTTCTCCCCAACACCACCCAAAACAAACAGTTTTGGGGCCCTTGTCTTCCGGGAGTTAGATACTAGACAGCCCAACAGTCTCATTTTACCCACAGGGATAATGTAACTCTGTTGCAGAACTCCACATATAAATGAACACTTTGACAGAGTTGGCTCTTGGAGTACTGTGAAATCAGGAAAGTATATCTTCAAAGCCCTGGCTCTTGGTTCTTCACTATCTGTGTGTGTGTGTGAGTGTGTGTGTATGTGTGTGTACTTAAACTGCAAAAATGACTTCATTTACTTTTATCCTTTTTTTCCCCTTTAATCCAACAAATATTACTGACAGCACTCTACTAGGTTCTGATATTCACTGATAAAACAGTCATGAGAATCAACAGACAGAGAGCAGTAAGATGTGGAGATACCTTCCTCCCCACAAATATATTAAAAATACATCTACATGTGGAACAACTCCTACAGAACACCTACTGCCAGAATGCTGGCAGAAGACCTCAGACTTCCCAAAGGGCAAAAAAATCCCCACGTACCTGGGTAGGGCAAAAGAAAAAAGAAAAAGCAGAGACAAAAGAATAGGGACAAGACCTGCACCTCTGGGAGGGAGCTGTGAAGGAGGAAATGTTTCCACACACTAGGAAGCCCCTTCACTGGTGAAGACAGGGGGTGGGCAGGGGGTAAGCTTAGGAGCCACGGAGGAGAGCGCAGCAACAGGGGTACAGAGGGCAAAGTGGAGAGATTCCCGCACAAAGGATCTGTGCCGACCAGCACTCACCAGCCTGAGATGCGTGTCTGCTCACCTGCTGGGGCGGGTGGGGGCTGGGAGCTGAGGCTCAGGCTTCAGAGGTCAGACCCCAGGGAGTGGACTGGGGTTGGCTGTGTGAAGACTGCCTGAAGGGGGCTACTGAGCCACAACTAGCCAGGAGGGAGTCAGGGAAAATGTCTGGACCTGCTGAAGAGGCAAGAGACCATTGTTTCAGGATGTGCGAGGAGAGAAGATTCCTTCCCCGTGTGCCCAGAAAAGGCAGAGCACCACCTAAATGAGCTCCAGAAACTGACGCGAGCTGCGGCTATCAGCTTGGACCACAGAGACGGGCATGGAACGCTAACGCTGCTGCCACTGCCACCCCCACCCCCTGAGAGCCTGCACAGCCCGCCACTGCCAGGGTCCCGAGATCCAGGGACAACTTCCCTCGGAGAATACATGGCACGCCTCAGGCTGTTGCAATGACACATCGGCTTCTACTGCTGCAGGATTGCCCCGCATTTCAATTACAACTACTGTACCCCTCCCTCTCCCCTGCCTGAAAGAGCAAGAGAAGCCTAATCAGCCGCTGTTTTAACCCCTCCTGTCTGGGCGGGGACAGATGCCTGAGGGCAACCTACATGCAGACACAGGGCCAAAACCAAAGCTGAACCCCAGTAGCTGTGCAAACAAAGAAGAGAAAGGGAAATTTCTCCCAGCAGCCTCAGGAGCAGCGAATTAAATCCCCACAATCAACTTGATGAAGCCTACATCTGTGGAATACCTGAATAGACAATCAATGTTCCCAAATTTGAGGCGGTGGGAGCAACTGTAGACTTGAGGTTTGCGGTCTGCGGCTGATTTGTTTCTGATTTTTATGTTTATCATAGTTTAGTTTTTAGCGCTTGTTATCATTGGTGGATTTGCTTATTGGTTTAGTTGCTCTCTTTTTTTAATGTCTTAAAATTTATTTATTTTTTAAAATTTTATTATTTTTTCTATATATTTTTTAAATTTTACTTTCTTCTTCCTTTTTCTTCTTCCTTTTCTTCTGAGCCATGTAGCTAACAGGGTCCTAGTGCTCTGGCTGAGTGTCAGCCCTGAACCTCTAAGGTGGGAGAGCCAAATCCAGGACACTGGACCACCAGACACCTCCCAGCCCCACATAATATCAATCGCTGAGAGCTCTCCCAGAGATCTCCGTCTCAACACTAAGACCCAACTCCACCGAATGGCAAGCAAGATCCAGTACTGGGCGCCCCATGCCAAACAACTAGCAAAACAAGAACACAACCCTACCCATTAGCAGAGAAGCTGCCTAAAATCATACTGAGTTCACAGACACCCTGAAACACACCACGGATGCAGCCCTGCCCACCAGAAAGACAAGATGCAGCCCCACCCACCAGAACACAGACACCAGTCCCCTCCACCAGGAAGCCTTCACAAGCCACTGAACCAACCTCACCACTAGAGGCAGACACCAAAAACAATGGGAACTACGAACCTGCAGCCTGTGAAAAGGAGACCCCAAACACAGTGAGTTAAACAAAGAGAGAAGACAGAGAAATATGCTGCACATGAAGGAGCAAGGTAAAAACCCACCAGACCAAACAAATGAAGAGCAAACAGGGAGTCTACATGAAAAAGAATTCAGAATAATGACAGTAAAGATGATCCAATCTCTTGGCAAAAGAATGAAGGAAATACACGAAACATTTAACAAGGACCTAGAAGAACTAAAGAGCACACAAACAATGATGAACAACACAAAAAATGAAATTAAAAAATTCTCTAGAAGGAATCAACAGCAGAATATCTGAGGCAGAAGAACGGATAAGTGACCGGGAAGATAAAATAATGGAAGTAACTGCTGCACAGCAGAATAAAGAAAAAAGAATGAAAAGAATTGAGGACAGTCTGAGACCTCTGGGACCACATTAAACGCACCAACATTCGAATTATAGGAATCCCAGAAGAACAAGAGAAAAAGAAAGGGTCTGACAAAATATTTGAAGAGATTATAGTTGAACACTTCCCTAACATGGGAAAGGAAATAGTAAATCAAGTCCAGGAAGGGCAGAGAATCCCATCAGGATAAATCCAAGGACAAACACGCCAAGACGTATATTAATCAAACTATCAAAAATTAAATACAAAGAAAATATAATAAAACCAGCAAGGGAAAAGCAACAAATAACATACAAGGGAATTCCCATAAGGTAAACAGCTGATCTTTAGCAGAAACTCTGCAGCCAGAAGGCAGTGGCATGATATACTTAAAGTGATGAAAGGGAAAAACCTAAAACCAAGATTACTCTACCTAGCAAGCATCTCTTTCAGATTCGATGGAGAAATTAAAACCTTTACAGACGAGCAAAAAGTTAAGAGAATTCAGCACCATCAAACCACCTTTACAACAAACATTAAAGGAATCTCCAGGCAGGAAACGCAAGAGAAGGAAAAGCCCTACAATAACAAACCCAAAACAATTAAGAAAATGGTAATAGGAACATATATATCGATAATTACCTTAAATGTAAATGTATTAAATGCTCCAACCAAAAGACACAGACTGGCTGAATGGATACAAAAACAAGACCCACATAAATGCTGTCTACAAGAGACCCACTTCAGACCTAGGGACACACAGAGACTGAAAGTGAGGGGATGGAAAAAGAAATTCCATGCAAATGGAAATCAAAAGAAAGCTGGAGTAACAATTCTCATATCAGACAAAACAGACTTTAAAATAAAGACTATTACAAGAGACAAAGAAGGACACTACATAAAGATCAAGGGATCAATCCAAGAAGAAGATGTAACAATTGTAAATATTTATGCACCCAACATAGGAGCACCTCAATACAGAAGGCAAATGCTAACAGCCATAAAAGGGAAAATCGACACTAAAACAATAATACTAGGGGACTTTAACACCCGACTTTCACCAATGGACAGATCAACCAAACAGAAAATAAATAAGGAAACACAAGTTTTAAATAACACATTAGACAGGATGGACTTAACTGATATTTACAGGACATTCCATCCAAAAACAACAAAATACAATTTCTTCACAAGTGCTCATGGAACATTCTCCAGCATAGATCATATCGTGGGTCACAAATCAAGCCTCGGTAAATTTAAGAAAATTGAAATCGTATCAAGCATCTTTTCCGACCACAACACTATGAGACTAGATATCAATTACAGGAAAAAAATGTAAAAAATAAAAACACATGGAGGCTAAACAATATGCTACTAAATAACAAAGAGGTCACTTAAGAAATCAAAGAGGAAATCAAAAAATACCTACAAACAAATGACGATGAAAACAAGATGAACCTATGGGATGCAGCGAAAGCGGTTCTAAGAGGGAAGTTTACAGCAATACAATGCTACCTCAAGAAACAAGAAAAATCTCAAACAACCTAACCTTACACCTAAAGCAATTAGAGAAAGAAGAACAAAAAACTCCCCAAAGTTAGAGAAGGAAAGAAATCCTAAAGATCAGATCAGAAATAAATGAAAAAGAAATAAAGGAAACAATAGCAAAGATCAATAAAACTAAAAGCTGGTTATTTGAGAAGATAAACAAAATTGATAAACCATTAGCCAGACTCATCAAGAAAAAAAGGGAGAAGACTCAAATCAATAGAAATAGAAATGAAAACGGAGAACTAACAACTGACACTGTAGAAATACAAAGGATCATGAGAGATTACTACAAGCAACTATACGCCAATAAAATGGAGAATCTGGAAGAAATGGACAAATTCTTAGAAAAGCACAACCTTCCAAGACTGAAACAGGAAGAAATAGAAAATATGAACAGACTGATCAGAAGCACTAAAATTGAAACAGTGATTAAAAATCTTCCAACAAAGAAAAGGCCAGGTACCAGATGGCTTCACAGGTGAATTCTATCAAACATTCAGAGAAGAGCTAACACCTATCCTTCTCAAACTCTTCCAATATAGGACAGAGGGAGGAATGCTCCCGAACTCATTCTACAAGGCACCATCACCCTGATACCAAAAACAAAGATGTCACAAAAAAAGAAAACTACAGGCCAACATCACTGATGAACATAGATGCAATAATCTGCAACAAAATACTAGCAAACAGAATCCAACAGCACATTAAAAGGACCATACACCATGATCAAGTTGGGTTTATCCCAGGAATGCAAGAATTCTTCGATATACACAAATCAGTGTGATACACCACATTAACAAACTGAAGGAAAAAACCACATTATAATCTCAACAGATGCAGGAAAAGCTTTCCACAAAATTCAACACCCATTTATGAAAAAAACTCTCCAGAAAGTAGGCAAAGAAGGAACCTACCTCAACATAATAAAGGCCATATATGACAAACCCACAGAAAACATTGTTCTCAATGGTGAAAAACTGAAACCATTTCTTCTAAGATCAGGAAGAAGACAAGGTTGCCCACTCTCACCGCTATTATTCAACATAGTTTTGGAAGTTTTCACCACAGCAATCAGAGAAGAAAAAGAAATAAAAGGAATCCAACTCAGAAAAGAAGTAGAACTGTCACTGTTTGCAGATGACACGATACTATACATAGAGAACCCTAAAGATGCTACCAGAAAACTACTAGAGCTAATCAGTGAATTTGGTAAAGTAGCAGGATACAAAATTAATGCACAGAAATCTCTTGCATTCCTATACACAAATGATGAAAAATCTGAAAGAGAAACTAAGGAAACACTCCCATTTACCACTGCAACAAAAAGAATAAAATACCTCGGAATAAACCTACCTAAGGAGACAAAAGGCCTGTATGCAGAAAACTATAAGACACTGATGAAAGAAATTAATGATGATACAAACAGATGGAGAGAGATACCATGACTTGGATTGGAAGAATCAACAGTGTGAAAATGACTATACTACTCAAAGCAATCTAGAGATCAGTGCAATCCCTATCAAACCACAAATGGCATTTTTCACAGAACTAAAACAAAAAATTTCACAATATGTATGGAAACACAAAAGACTCTGAATAGCCAAAGCAATCTTCAGAAAGAAAAATGGAGCTGGAGGAATCAGGCTCCCTGACTTCAGACTATACTACAAAGCTACAGTAATCAAGACAATATGGTACTGGCACAAAAACAGAAATATAGATCAATGGAACAGGATAGAAAGCCCAGAGATAAACCCACGCACATATGGTCATCTTATCTTTGATAAAGGAGGCAAGAATATGCAATGGAGAAAAGACAGCCTCTTCAACAAGTGGTGCTGGGAAAACTGGATAGCTACATGTAAAAGAATGAAATTAGAACACTTCCTAATACCATAAACAAAAACAAACTCAAAATGGATTAAAGACCTAATGTAAGGCCAGACACTATAAAACTCTTAGAGGAAAACATAGGCAGAACACTCTATGACATAAATCACAGCAAGATCCTTTTTGACCCACCTCCTAGAAAAATGGAAATCAAAACAAAAGTAAAGAAATGGGACCTAATGAAACTTAAAAGCTTTTGTACAGCAAAGGAAACCATAAAGAAGAAATGACAACCTCAGAATGGGAGCAAATATTGCAAATGAAGCAACTGACAAAGGATTAATCTCCAAAATATACAAGCAGCTCATGAAGCTCAATATCAAAAAAACCCCAACCCAATCCAAAAATGGGCAGAAGACCTAAATAGACATTTCTCCAAAGAAGATATACAGATTGCCAAACACATGAAAAGGATGGTCAACATCACTAATCATTAGAGAAATGAAAATCAAAAACCACAATGAGGTGTCACCTCACACCGGTCAGAATGGCCATCATCAAAACATCTATGAACAATAAAGCCTGGAGAGGGTGTGGAGAAAAGGGAACCCTCTCCCACTGTTGGTGTGAATGTAAGTTGATACAGCCACTATGGACAACAATATGGAGGTTCCTTAGAAAACTAAAAATAGAACTACTATATGAACCAGCAATACCACTACTGAGCATATACCCTGAGAAAACCATAATTCAAAAAGAGACATGTTCCACAATGTTCACTGTAGCACTATTTACAACAGTCAGGACATGGAACCAAGCTAAGTGTCCAATGACAAATGAATGGATAAAGAAGATGTGGCACATCTATACAACGGAATATTACTCAGCCATAAAATGAAACGAAATTGAGTTATTTGTAGTGAAATGAATGGACCCAGCGTCTCTTATACAGAGTGAAGTCAGAAAGAGAAAAACAAATACCATATGCTAACACATAGCATACCATATGCTAACACATAGATATGTGGACTCTAAAAAAAAATGGCTCTGATGAATCTAGGGGCAGGAGAGGAATAAAGATGCAGACGTAGTAAATGGACCTGAGGACACGTGGAGGGGTAAGGGTAAGCTGGGATGAAGTGAGAGAGTAGCACTGACATATATACACTACCAAATGTAAAACAGATAGCTATGGGAAGCAGCTGCATGGCACAGGGATGTCAGTTCCGTGCTTGTGACCACCTAGAGGGGTGGGATAGGGAGAGTAGGCGGGAGGCACAAGAGAGAGGGGATATGGGGATATATGCATACATATAGCTGATTCATTTTGTTATAGAGCAAAAACTAACACAGCATTGTAAAGCAATTATATTCCAATAAAGAGGTTAAAAAAAAACAAAAAGAGACATGGGTCACTGTCCACGTGAAGCTTGTAGAGGTCATATGATCTTCGCATGAAGACTGCTTTCTTACCACAGCAGTCTGGCTTGACTTGGTTTTGACCCTTTCTTCAAAACTCTGAGGTGGTTTAGTTGCAAAGCTGATACACTGGTGTTTTGCTCTCATTTCTGAAGATATTTTTTATGGATATAGAATTCTAACTTGGATTCCAACTCCTTTTTCCCCAGCACATTTAGGATATCATTTCACTGACTACAGATTTCATTTGCTGTTGTTTAGAATCAGTCAGCACTCCTTTGAAGATAATGTGTTTAAATTTTTCTCTGTCATTTGTTTTCTGCAGTTTCATTGTAATATGTCTATGTAGAGATTAAAAGGTTTTTAACTCTGCCTGGGATTTGTTGGGCTTCTTAAATCTGAGAACTATAGACTCTCATTAATCCTGGAAAATTCTGTCATTATCTTTTCAAATATTGCCTCTGCCCCATTCTCTTCCCTCCAGGAATGCCAGTTAAATTTAGGCTAGAATTTCTAAACAATCCTCCTTTTCTCTCAACCTCTTGGTATTTTCCACCTTTTCATCTCTTTGTGTTGCATTATAGATAATTTATTCTTTCAGTTCACAAATTTCCTGTTCAGCTATGTCAAATATACTTGCAATATGTCTACTAAGATTTTAATTTTGGCCATTATATTTTTTTCATTTCCAGAAGTATTTCATTCAAGTCTGCTATATCACTTGTTTTATAATTTCTTGTTTCATACAGACATTTGCAAGCTTTTAAAAAATTAAAACATAGTAAGTGAAATTGCTTATAATCTATGTATAATAATAGCAATATCTGAAATATTTAGGTATCAGTTTCTGCTATTTCTTGCTGCATTTTGCTTATTGTGCCTTGTTTTCTTTTACGTTTGGTCATCTCTGTATGACAGATGCTCAATGACCTTGAAAGGTTACTTGAAGATTTTTGATGCCTACAATAAGGTGCGTTTATTCAAAAAGGATATATATTTGCTTCATCGAGGTAACTGGGACACCACTCTTCTCAGACTTCTTGTGTTATATTCCTTTGTTTTGTGATTCTGCACAATGCTGGTAACTTATTTTACAACCTCTCAGAGATAGGTTCTCCTTCTTTCTTTTCTTTTTCTCCTCTTTGCCCTATCTGGTCAGCACAATTCTCCTGGCAGTCCTTTGCAAGTAGGGAAAAGGCAGTGAGCTTCCCTCTTCCTGAGGTCCCAGCTTGATGTCCAAGCAATCAATTAGAAGCAATCAATTAGACTCAGAAACCTAGAAGTAATAACTGTCCTCTTGCCTCTGAATCCACCGAAACCTGAAGCTTAGTTTCTTAACTGTTTTATCCAAATGGGCAAATGATTCAGGGTAGCCAGAGCTTTAAATACTTCTTTACCTTTTAGGTTCTAACATTTTCTTAGATTTTGGCCTGGCATATTCCTTAACAGTTCTTTGATGCTAAAACAAAGTTTTTGTACAACTCATCAAGCGTTTTTAGTTGTCTTCAGTTGAAGAACTGGTCCAGATAACCTGGCCTAATGTTACTGAAATTTAAAAAGTCAACATTTTTAGGAAAAGATGAGCCAAGTATTTTTTAATTACACCCGTAAAGTTGTTTTTTGATTTTTTTTGTTTTTTTTTAAAGTTAAATGTTGAAAAGAATTCCACATTTTCCAGAGTTCCATCATCAACTTCCCCCAAAAGAAACAAAGAGCTACCAGCAAATTCTACTCATGGTGAGATACCCAAGAGAAATGAAAATATGTCCATACAATAACTTGTACACAAGTTTCACAGTAACATTTTCACAACACTCAAGAAGTGAAACAACCCAATGTTCCTAACTGATGAATGGATAAGCAAAATGTGGTATATCTATACAATGAAATATTATTTAACCATGGAATGAAGTACTAATGCATGCCACAATATGGATGAACCTTGAAAACATTATGCTAAATCAAAGAAACCAGTTACAAAAGACCACATATTAAATAATTCCATTTATATGAAATATCCAGAACAGGCAAATCCATAGATACAAAAAGTAGATTAGTGGCTGCCACCATGGGGCAGGGGGGAAGGGGAACTGGGAAATGAATGGATACCAAGTTTCTTTTTGGACTGATGAAAATATTCTGGAATTAGCATTCATGGTTGTACAAACTTGTGAATGTTCTAAAAATCACTAACTGTATAATTTAAAATGGTGAATTTTATGGTCTGTGAATATCTCAATAAAAAGAACAAAAAATGTTAATCTCAAGTATGTCTATAATACCCACTGTGGTAGCCACTAGCAACACAAAGTTGCCTCACTGAGCATTCAATTTCACATAATGAAAGATACCTGAGGCAATGATTTATAAAAATACCAAGTAGTGTGAAAGTACTTCATGCAGCTTACTAAAAACTTTGGAAATGTTTATTATTATCATTATGAATAATCATCACATTGGAATTTATACCTATTGAGTCCTATATCCAGGTATATTAAGATTATCAACTGGGCATATACCCTGAGAAAACTGTAATTCAAAAAGAGTCATGTACCACAATGTTCACTGCAGCACTATTTACAACAGCCAGGACATGGAAGCAACCTAACTGTCCATCGACAGATGAATGGATAAAGAAGATGTGGCACATCTATACAATGGAATATAAGCCATAAAAAGAAACGAAATTGAGTTATTTGTAGTGAGGTGGATGGACCTAGAGTCTGTCATACAGAGTTAAGTCAGAAAGAGAAAAACAAATACTGTATGCTAACACAGATATATGGAATGTAAAAAAAAATGTTTCTGATGAATCTAGGGGCAGGAGAGGAATAAAGACACAGACATAGAGAATGGACCTGAGGACACGTGGAGGGGGAAGGGTAAGCTGGGACAAAATGAGAGAGTAACACTGATATATATACACTACCAAATGTAAAATAGATAGCTAGCGGGAAGCAGCTGCATAGCACAGGGAGATCAGCTCGGTGCTTTGGGACCACTTAGAGGGGTGGGATAAGGAAGGTGGAAGGGAGATGCAAGAGGGATGGGATATACGTATGCATACAGCTGATTCACCTTGTTATACAGCAGAAACTAACATAACATTGTAAAGCAATTATACTCCAATAAAGATGTTTAAAAAAAATGATTACAATGAACCGAACTATATGAAACAAAAGCCAATAAAATCTATGAAAACCTTCTTTATATTGCAAAGGAAACTAGAAAGATAATACAACTTCCCATCTCTGAATAATTTTCTTTTACATAGCAGCCGTTTATTCAGATGAACATGAACGCTATCTCGGAAGGGAGGGAGGGAGGAGAGAGGGAGGGAGGGAGGGAAGAAAAAACCCTTCTATGATTAAACAGTAATCTGCTCTACTATAAAACATGTTTTGGAATGCAAATTAGCTCATATGAAACTGATAAACAGAGAATGATGTCAGTATAATAAAGAAGTCACTTTGGTTCATTGGTGATTTTTCCTAGGAAAGGGGAGCCAGGAAAGAGGGAACAGCATCACAACCTTCAGGAGGAAAGGAGAATGTCCTCCTGACAGCAGGAACATTTATCTGTATTATAAGAAAATTTTAAATGAGGGCTTCAGAGGAGTACTCCCAGCCTTGTTGCAGGTTCCCATGCCCACTTTAACGTTAACCCCCTCTTCCCCCCATGGCTCACTGCTACACTGCCATCTGTACTGTCCTAAAACTCACTATCTCCATCCTAATTAAAGTGCTGCCAGCATTTCTATTCAAGTAATTAATCTGGTGAATTTATCATACCAACTCTTGTCATCACTAGCTTCACTAAGGTGCCTCACTGAGCAGTTCAAACTATCTTCTAAATTAGTAATTAGTTTTAGTTTATGTTGGTGCTCAGAACACAAAGTTGCATAGGTTTTGCAGTCTGTAAAAATTTTCAGGAATGCATAAACTGCACTACACCGGAAGCACTTGTACTTTTTTCTTTTAAAGTCTGTTTACTTGTCTGAAAGCTGGAAGATATATATACTGGGAGGAGATGTGGAAGATGGAGAGATACTGAAACAAAAGTATCGTTTCCAGTGTTACAGAGCGAAGGAAATCACATCCTGTTCATTCTTGAGCTTTATTTCCACTTAAAGATACTTTATGGTTTTGTCCTTACTAGCTTTGGGTAACGTTTGATGGATTTTTAAGAGTATCATAAATGAATTAACACTGAAGTGAGCAACACTGCTTTTAGTTCAGTTTTATAGGTCACTATTAAGCCATGTGCTGGATCTGTGGGAATCCACCAGGAAGAATACTAATGCTGTTTCTCAAAGTCTTTGCGTTAAAGGATCTACAGTCTTTCAAAGAGATCCAGCGTTCCCCAACCCAGTCCACGGCCTGTTAGGAACCATGCTGCACAGCAGGAGGTAAGCGGCAGACTAGGGAGTGAAGCTTCATTTGCTGCTCCCTATTGCTCGCATTACCGCCTGAACCGTCCCCCACGCCCGCCCCCGTGGAAAAACTGTCTTCCACAAAACTGGTCCCTGGTGCCAAAAAGGTTGGGGACCACTGAGATAGACCCAAGACTTTCAAGAGAACATTATTTAAGTCTTGGTTTTGTCATTATGTACTGGTATGATCCTGGACAAGTTCTTTACTTTGTTTGGACCCCAGTTTCCTTATCAATTAAATAAAGTACAGAACTGAGCTTCCCTGGTGGCGCAGTGGTTGAGAGTCCGCCTGCCGATGCAGGGGACACGGGTTCGTGCCCCGGTCTGGGGAGATCCCACATGCCGCGGAGCGGCTGGGCCCGTGAGCCATGGCCGCTCAGCCTGCGCATCCGGAGCCTGTGCCCCGCAACGGGAGAGGCCACTACAGTGAGAGGCCCCCGTACCGCAAAAAAATAAATAAAGTACAGAACTAGATCAAGGTTTCCAAACCTTTTCATAACACAAACTCCTTTTCACAATAATTTTGGTCATTCTGTCATTTTTGCATAATAATAATGAAGTGATTTTAAGTACAAATACTTTAAATTGCTATATTAAAGGAGATCACATTGTACAGATTATTTATAAAATAATATTTGACCATATTCACATTATGGTCAAATTCTAAACATTTCCTTTTCTACAAACGGTGTACTCAAAATTTTTATAGCTCAATTAAGAAAAAGTGTCATGTGTGAACACATTACACACTTTAGAACACAGCCTAAATCCCCACTTTAATCCCTCTTCCCCATTCAAACCAACTGGAATAGCATTCATCATCATACAAATCTCAACATTACTAAAAAGCTACCATAATTAAGAGGTGAGGTAACAGTCTATTTTTAAAACTATAAACTTCTTTTAAAATGTTAATTATCTGTTGCCAGATGAGTATTCTTACAACAACTGTTTGACTGCCTAAACTTTTAAACACTTCTAACAGCTGCCCAATGCCCATAGGACAAATATCAAATGTTACAGCCTGGTATTCAAGGCATTCCATCAACTATATGATATGATATATCATATCATATATGATATGTATGATATGAATATTGGTTTATATTTTTCTATATGTATACTGCACATATATCCATACTGCCTGTATACTGCATGTCTGCCTTAGCTACCTTTATAAAAGAGAACTGAAATACAACTTAGACTATAGATATATCTCCTTTTCAGGCATACCCATAACATTGTTAAATACAGTGAGTACTCTACAGCTTTTGCTCTAAATGAGCTTCCAGCTCTAATACTAACATAATATTTATATGCTGAATGGTTAATATTTGGTGGTAAACATCAAAATCTTCGGATTCTAAATGCCTTGAATCCATACTGAAGTGTATCCAACAAAGGGACTTCTGAAGTAAGATAATAAAATAGCCACACATAATCCTGTTAGAAAAACAGAAGAAATATGGCCAGTTACCACCATATTCCCAGTGTCCCGTACAATGTCTCATATATATCATAAATATCAGTTCAATAAATTAAAAAATGAAGAAATAATGCATTACATTCAATACTTTTACCCTTTTCTCTTCAGCCCCTTTCAAAAAAATTACAATGCAATCCTAACAGAATTTACAGCTTGGGAAGTGCAAGAGAGTCAGTAAAACCGCAGGCAGGTATTCTATTAGGCTCTTTCAGTAGGCACCCAAACCTTCAGGAGAAAGTCAAAAGTATTATACGTCTCTTAGGAATCTGGTTTACTTCTCAGGTTTTAGCTATTTCCACTCTTCACACTACACTACAGCTATTCATAGCTGATTTTAATTCCATAAAATAAGTATGCTATACCTCATTTCCTACTTTCCACATAAGCTGTCCCCCCTGACCTACAACACCTTTCTTCTAACCCCTTTTCTCTCTCCAACCCTATCCTTTAAAGGACTCAGGTGATGGTGTCACCTCTAGAGGAAGTTTTCTCTGACCATTCTCCCAATCCTCTGTACCCTCCTTTTCTCACTGGTCAAAAATTTGGTCAATGTATCAAAGAACTTCCTGAGAAAAAAAGAACAATTTATCTCATCGTAAGTACTAAAACATTCAATCCATGACACATAGGGACATAAAAAGGATACAAAAGTATTCATCAATAATCACAAGAAATGCATTACAGAAATGTGAGCCATATTATCCTTCCCACCCATGAACTCCTGTTTATATATCAGCAACATCAATCTCTGATGGAGAAAAACCTGACCTCAAGAAAATAAAAATCACACGCAGAGATGCATAGTTCCTTATAAAAAGCACATAAATGAAAACCAATAATTGTATGATAAATAATAATATTCAAATACATAGCAAAATGAAAAGAGTAAAACTGAAATTGTAAGAGCTATGGTGATTGCTGTGTGAGGTGATGGTGCAGGACATGTGGGAAGAGGAGGAGGGCCATGAGGATTTCGTGCCTCACCCTGTGAATCACCATCCTGCTGCTTCAGGCTCTGTTAGGAATAAAAGAGCAGGGCAGGGGGCTGGAGGTGGAGGAAAGCTTTGTCTTGTCTTCAGATGTTTCATTATTTTTTCCCTTTCCCTGCCGCTCCACTGCAGCCCTGTAAAACATTAGGCAAGCCTCTTAAACACTCCCTGTCTGTTCCATTCCTCATCTGTAACATGGGGAGAAAAAAATTGATTGGCTCAAAAAGGCTCTCTGAGGACATAATAATCCTGTCAGAAAACCTAAACATAATCATGCCTCCAAATTCTGTAACTAGATGATCTCAGGAGACAAAAGTCATTTCTTTCTTTTTTGCTCAGCTGAGGAACTGGAGTCCATCTCCCCACCCATCCCCACCAGACCCCCTAAATACACTCAAAGAAGCACGTATAACCCATAAAGAATTGAATCGAAAGGTCACCCATTAAAAATGTGTTCCCTAGTTTGCAATTCACACCAAATCAGCATACTACTTTGAATTGCTCTTTAGAAGGTCTTAAAAGTTACAATTTGTGCTTGCTCACTGCTTGAAATTATTTCAGAGGATAGTCTTAGGGATAAAAATATTTTAAAAGCTGGATAACCACTGCCAAGACATTGCATGCTAACTTGAAGCTTTTAGTCTCACTGCACTTGGGACAAGTTACTTCAAGTTAATACAAGATTGCTTAGGCCTCATCTCAAAAGTTTCTGATTCAGTAGGTCTGAGGTGGGGCCCAAGAACTTAGATTTCTAACAAGTGCTCTGGTGATCCTGATGCTGCTGCTAAAGGCACCACACTTTGAGAACTATTGATTTTAAATAATGTACTCCTGGCATGATCACTTTTACTACCAGCTGTTTTTATTTAGTAATTGATAGATGCATCTTATATTGATTCCCTATCTTCAGAGATATTATTTCCAAATTCCTTTGTAATCTGAAAGCAGGGAAGAACTATTAAGACTCAAAAAAGCAGATTTTCTCTTCCTTTAGAACACAAATTATCATCATCTTACTTCATTTATCACTGTGCCTCAATTTCCTCAACTACGAAATGGGAATAATTAGAGGGATTCAATAATATAATAAGATAATATAAATAAAAGCCCTGGGAAGAGTACCAGGCCATAATAAGTACTTGATAAATGTTGTATATTATTCTTGTTGCAATTACTTCACTAATTTTCTGTTCATTATTGAGGAAAACTTATTCATGTTTACTATATGTTATACATTACTGGTATATGTATAAAATCTTATCTATTTACGGTGCAATGTCCCAGAGCTCCAATGGATTCGGTAAACTGGGGAACAAAGGGAGGAGGTAATGTTAAA
This sequence comes from Neophocaena asiaeorientalis asiaeorientalis, assembly GCF_003031525.2. NCBI lineage: Eukaryota > Metazoa > Chordata > Mammalia > Artiodactyla > Phocoenidae > Neophocaena > Neophocaena asiaeorientalis. The sequence continues at coordinate 2,239,383 of NW_020175700.1, read as the reverse complement.
GACCTAGGTTCTAATCCCAGTTTTCCCACTAAATTGCTACATGACTCTGGGCAAGTCAAACCCTAGTCTCAATTTCTGCTTCTGAAAAAGCTTATCTTGGATATGAAGATCAAATGAGATAATGCAAGTGAAAAAATAATAATAATTTAAGTACTGTAGTACTCCTGTGGTGAAGAAAATACCTCTATCTGGGAACAGTTCACAAGATATTAATAAGAGATATAACTGGCCATGGCCCCTGTATTTACACCCTTAAATGACAGCACAATGATCTGAATCACCACACAAGCTATTTACTGAATGTCCAATGCCACCAAGTCACTATTTTAAATATATAATGCTATTTTAAATATATTATGAGCAGATATATTTAATATTTCAAATATTATTGCAAAGTGAAAGAAAAGTAGATACAAAAGTAATCTCAGGCATTTATTGTGTAGCGGCTGCTAACATCCTCACTTCATGCCTTTAGCATAATTTTTATTTTGATGCAGAACCCTTGTATTGGTTCTAGGCTTTTATTTAGTATAAATTCAAAGTGAATGAATAATGGCAACTAATTAGATTGGTGATTTTCATTTCTAGTTTCTAATACTCTAGGACATATCTAATGTTCTTATAAAATTGCATAATACTGTTTACAAGTTTTTAAATCAATTTACTGAAAAGAAGATTTGGGGGTTATAACATTTTCTTTGTACATTTCAATTAAATTACTACCTTTTGTAGGACCAAACAAAAATCAGCCACCTTTCTTTGTGTCAATGCTTACCAATATAAAAAGATACAATGTATATCTTTGATGTTTCCTAATGAACTATAGGGAATGAAGTAATACAACTCATTTTTTGAAAGGAATATATTCCTGAAAAGCAGCACACAAACATTTTCAAATAAAATGTCATTTTAACTGCAACAGTGATACTCCCCTTTCAAAGAAATCCAGTTATGAAGTCTCTTACAAAGTTTACCCCAATGACAATCTCCTAATTTACCAATGTGTAAATTTCCATTTTCATGTATTTAGCTTTCTCAACGCAGGAGATATATACATCCAAGACATTGCAGACCTTGATTTAAAATTCCTAAATGCAATTTAAAATATGTAAATGCTGTTGATTAAAAAAAAAACAAAGCTATACAGAAAAAATTCTTATCAACTATGATTAAAATGTTAAAACTGATTAAAATTTTAAGAGACTAGTTTTAAAATATAAATAATATGAAACAAGGAAAAGCAAAGATAGAAAACACTACTCTGTAGATGTGTTTCTAATACCTGTGGTTAAAAATACCTGTAGATCAATGTGAGCATCATGTATTCCTCTGTTTATCGTCACAATATTCAAATACCAACTACTTTTACTTTTACTATATTTATTCTATAGTGCTCCCAGAAAACATATTAGATCTAATTCCACAGGCAAAAACATGTGCATCCTTATGCCATGGACTATGCAGATGTGGTTAACAATACAGGGCACCCATCCCTCTTCTCTCCACAGTACATCCCCAAAGGGCCTGTGTGTAGGATCCAGCAGAATAGAAAAATTGGTACATCTACAGAAGACTCCATTTTAATATATGTAAGATTATGTCAAAGAATATTTTAGTTCTGGGGGAAAGCAAAACCCTGCTAATTTTAAAGACTAACATATATGCAACAGGAAATGGGTGAATTCAGGTTAGAGGCCTTATGAAAGCTGTTCACAAAATTTTCAGTTAGTTTCACTGTTGGTCATATTGCATAAGGAAACACTCTAAAGTAGATCACTTATAGTTGTTCATGCCTCCATTTATTGTTGATGTACTCAGCGAATGAGTACATCATGAGATGGCTCAAGAGTCCAGAACCAATTTGTTAGAGGTTTAATATAAAATCTTCCACTGGTAAAAGTGTATCTCAATGTTTTACAGAACTGTAGGTAGGAGAAAAAAAAAAGTCTCGTGGCTTGAATTAGAAATCTCTAAATAATATCACTTTGCAGAGTCCCTAGCATGCAGAAGTTCCTCAAATATTTTTGTCAAATGAACAAATGCATGTCAACAAGTTTGCTTCCAATTATTACAACAGTTTGAAAGGAAACTATATGTAAAAGGAAAAAATACTTAAAATGATATTCTAAAAATATCCTTAAATAAGATATTTGTAAAGCACTTAGAAAGTGGCCCATAGGAAGCTTTATATAAGCATTTGTCATTACTCTTATCCTGTTAATTTAGTTTGGTTCACAACAATCTTGGTAGCTGCATTAGCATAAAGTCATCACCACAACTGATAAAAAGAACTCAGGTATGTATGCACTACTAGTGAGGATGTAGTTGCATCACCTTTACATGTGGAATAAAGACCATCTTACAAGGGTAACCACTACTGTCTTATAATGAAGATTAACTCAGTAAGACATTAACATACAAGAAAGGTGAATTAAGCCTTATAATTTTATCCTACCACAACAAATTAAATCCCTTATAATCCAATGTTTTCTGTCTTGTATTTACATAATGTGTCTTATATTTATATAATTCAGAACTTCAAAAAGAGCTACTGGTAAGGTTCATGTTCATTTATATCTAAGAAATTCAATTAAAAAAATAAAACATCAAAATGGCAATTGATGGCAATTTGCTTCACACTAAAGCAAACTATAATATAGGAGAGTGCTAAAAAATGTTTGGGATTTACTCTCTTACACTTTGACTGCTGACCACAACAGAGATGAAGACTGAGGTAGTCTGAAAATTCTGTGAGGATTAAATCACACTATATTCTTCATATTCTCTAAGGAAGTAAACTTTAGGCTGTGCGAAGTACCCTCAACTTCCGGGGGCCAAGAACAACAACTGCTGCAATGAAAGAGCAGAGTAGTTAGGGTTAAGGAGGTGATTGCCTTCTATAATGAAACTAGCTTCAACATCTATTTGTTGACACTATTAAAGTCAACTCTATTTTTTTGTTTGACTTAAGGCAGTGGAGCTTTTGATAAGACACAGAGGTTTTTAAAATGTCATTTTAAACTAAACACCAGGGATACCTTCTATTTCAAGGAAAGCCCGTTACAAAGTCTCTTTATGAAGCTCACCCAAACCAAGATCCCCTAATTTACAAAATTACGATTCAAAATGCATTATGATACATAACCGGGGGAGAGTCTACTAAGCAGTTTATATGGCACATAAGTGATAAGATATATCATAAAAGCTAAATGATATAAAATAACTTACAATTGATTAAAACACAACTGTGCTAAGGAGTTTGGCCAAAGATGTAACCATGTAGTTTAACTGAAGTGATCAACAAAAGCAAGATCAAAAGCTTCATAAACACTGGAGTGAGCCACTCAAATAAAATGGTGGGAAAATCAAGCAACAGAGGAATTGTAGCTCTAATTATACTACACTTTTACTTCTCATTTCAAACAATTAATTGCTAAAAATTAAGTATTTTTCTAATAAAAGTAGCAGAATTTTTTTTTGCAGTAACAATCAATCAATTACTGCCCAAAAAGGAATGGTTAAGGTAGAAAAATATAGGGGAAATTTAAAATGCATTTTCAGAACTATAACATAATCTGTAGAGGCAAATAAATCAGATTCCTATACAATAAAGTATATTTCTCTATCTTAATTTCCATTTCTCAAATAAAATCTAAATTTGGACTTCTTCTTTTATGGCTAGTTCTGAATCATTTCCCATGATTTCAGTACTTTAAGCAAGGAAATCTCTAATTTATTGAAACAGTTTTCTAATATTACAAAACTAAGTAAACATTATGTCTTTTCAAGCAGCGAAAAAAAAAATCCATTTCGAACAAAAATAAAATAAAACCTCGAAGTATAAACAAAAAAGATAAAAGTAAATAAGAATGCTAATTTAAAATGTTATTAGAAATATACATAGAAAGTTATCTTTTATAAGATTTTTGCAACAGAAAATAGTTGAATGGGAAAGTATATTGGTTCTTCTTTTTGAAGGTTTTGTCTTAAAACACTTTCTGAATAGACTGAAATCATTCTATAAAACTCCTTTTCTTATTTTCACTTAATTAGGTTGGTAGAACTATGAGAGATACCAAAGGGTAACAGATTAAAAAAAATAATGAGGCAATCTTCCCCCCACAACCAAAGCACTGTTAACAAAATAGAAATAATATTTACATCATTCCCTTCCATTTCATTAGTGTTTAAAGTTGTGGGTAGTCACTGAGGTGACGAAATAATTAAGACATGTTAAAACTATAACTTCATACTGTCTAAAGTGATAGCTTCTTATAATATTAATTTAAAAAGTCATACAAAATAAGTAATCATAGATGAAATGTTAGATTATACTGATGTATATAGTACAACAGCCTAGTTTATTTTTTCTCAATGATTAGGATATGCTTATAACATAAATGGGTCATCATATAGTAATAATTAGACCCTTCTAAGAAACAATTCAGAGAAAAGCTATATCTATAACCGATTTATATTTTGAATATAAAAAGCAACCTGACAGTTAAAGTTATTAAATCAAGATTTAATTATTATCTACAATTCAGGCATTACTAGATATATGTTACCTCAACAATATCCGAGTTGGTTCTGCTTTCATGAGGTTCATTATATTCTGTATACTTGAGAAGAACTTTGTCCATATCAGTGCTGGCATACTGAAACAGTTTGTTAGAGCTGTTGAAAATGATGAGTGCTATTTCACAGTCACAGAGCACACTAAGTTCATAGGCTTTCTTCATTAATCCAAACTTTCTCTTTGTAAAAGTGACCTAGACAATCCAAAAAAAAAAAGTATATTTTTATTACAAGTTATTAGTAGTACTTGAATACAGGCTACCTGAAGATGAGTTCTCTTTTAACACTGAGTCTGATTTCAAAGCTGAAAAAGGTTCCTAGCTTCATACTCCACGAGTCTTCTTCCCCAATTTGCCAAAGGCCTACAATCCTACATATATTCTGTACTTCCAAGGGCTCTAATAGAGCAGTCTCCTGAGGAGGCTTCCTTTATCCTTGGTTGCCACTCTGCTGCAGTGGGCAAAGAACCAGAGAAGGAAACAGTTGATCAGTGGCCCCTTATCATCCAGCTTAAAATGGCATTAGAAAACCAAGTCCCACCTCAAGTAATCCATTCATTACTCAGACTTTAATCCCTAAACAACAAAGTACATCCACTAATCTAATTTATACTTCTCCTCCTTCCCAAGCTCTTCTACTGCACCCACTGAAATTCAGTCTAGATCAGCAAATTCCCCAATGTCCTCAAATTCTTCTTTGAATATTTCTTTCTCTAACTGAAACATGTCACCTGAAGCCCTCTCAAATAGAGACTAATTAGTTTGTTTTTAAATACTACATCTCCTGTACTCAAGGGTCTGGAAGATATGTCCTTTTTGCTCCCCATTCTCTCCTCAATTTTCCTTTCTTCTTCTCTAAAAACCCCAGATATCCTGAAGCTCAAGCCATGAAATTTATACCACCCCAAAAATCTTTGTGGTGACCCTTGGTCACTCTCCCTCTCCCTCATGCACTGATAAGTATCACATAACTACTTCTCATTCTAATCCTGCTCTTATCTCTGGTGACTTCAGCATCTGTGTAAAAAATTAGTGCAAATACCTTAGCCTCTCAGTTCCTTTATCTCCCAACCTCCAAAATGATCAACCACCACCACATGTCAAGCACTCCTACTGCCATACCTTAACTCTGCCATAAACAATAATCACATCACCTCCAAAATCTCAATTTCACGCATTCCACTTTGCCTTCTATGCAACTCTCCTATTTTGTATTATCTCTCCAGAAATTCTTTAACCTTCATCAAGCCCTCCAATCCATTTACCTCACCACTTTGTTACTATCTACATATTCTCATGCCCTTTCTTCTCTCTTTAGATTCCATGGTCCATCACTATTTTTCACTTCTACTCTTCTCTCATTAAGATACTTGCTTAGCACAGCCCCAACCAAGTATTGACCCCCCATACATTTACCCAATTATCCTTTTATCTTTATGCAAGTGGCTGACAATTACTGGAAATGTTAAGTGTGCGTGCACACTCACACCCACATCCCCCTTGTGTTTCTAAACTGATGACCATAAATCTCAACTAACACTTAACATTGCCTGACATTATAACTTGGCTTATTTGTCCCATTATCCCATTCTCCAGGTCAGATACTTCCTACCTTCTCTCCCTCAAATCAACTCTCCACTGATAACCTTGCCTCAAACCATTGAGAAAACAGAAATCAGCAGCAACTATCTCACTTCCCATCACCAAATCTATCAATTCAATTGTTTCATCTGTACTTTTCCACACTCTCCCTTCTCTGCTGTCATTATTGACATCTCTGTTCCTATTCCTTTCCATATGCTCTTCCCTCATCATGGTTTCCCTATCAAAGACCACAAGCTTAGAAACATGCTGTAGCATCTCCTTTGACTCCACGCTGCCCCTTCAGTTACCACCCCTTCTCTTCACCCCTCTTTCTGCTCTACTTCAGAGTAAAAATGTTTGAAAGAAACGTCTATAGTTGGTGGCTCTAACTTCTCATCACCTATCTCTCCTCAACCTTACTGCAATCAGACATCCAGTCCCCAGATTCCACTAAGACTTGTCAATATCATTACAGTGACCTTCAATTTATGTGATTAAAGTCAACAGTCATTTTTTTTCTTACCTTACTATACATCTCGTTTGACAAAGCTGACCATATTCTCACTCTTCAAACATTTTCTTTTCCAGTTGTTTATGACACAACACTGTCCTGGTGTTCCTCCTACTTCAGTGACTGCTTCCTCTCAGCTTTTAGAGCTATATCCTCTTCCTCTACTCAGCCTCTACCCACTGAAGTGCCTGTGAGCTTTAGACTTGGGCTCCCTTCTCTTCTTTACCCCCACAGTCCTTGCTAGGTAATTGCAGCCAGCCTCATGATTTTAAAAGCAACAAATATGCTCTTTCCACAGTCTTCTCCATTTCAGCAAATGGAATCGTCATCCATTCAAACAAAACCAAATAATATCTAAGAGTTATCCTTGATCCCTCTTATCACAATAATCTACCCTACCAATCCTTCAGCAAATTGTTTTAGCTCCACCTCTAAAACATATCCCAAATCTATCCACTTCTATCTACACCACTATATCGCCCTAGGTTAAGTTACATAATCTCTCATGTGTATTACTTATATAATCACCTTATTATTTTTTTACATCTTTATTGGATTATAATTGCTTTACAATGATGTGTTAGTTTCTGCTTTATAACAAAATGAATCAGCTATACATATACATATGTTCCCATATCTCCTCCCTCTTGCATCTCCCTCCCTCCCACCCTCCCTATCCCACCCACCCGGGTGGTCACAAAGCACCGAGCTGATCTCCCTGTGCTACGCTGCTGCTTCTTATTAGATTTCCTGCTTTACCTATTGTACCCCACAGTATATTTGCCACATACCTGACAGAGTGATATATGTGAAACATAAATCAAAATGTGTAAGTAGGAGTTTAGAGTTTTTCACTGCACTGAAAGTAAAAACCAAACTTATTAAGGAAACAGAATAAATGATCTGGCCTCAAACTATGTGACCTTATTTCTCATCACTCTCTCTTACACCCATCATGCTGCACTGGCGTCTGCGTGTGTACACATGTGCATGTGTTTTCCTTAACCAGAAGCTACTTTCCACCTTAGGAACTTTGCTATCTTCCCTCTCTGTGGAACACTTTCACACCATATCTTTCTAATGGTTCCTTCCCTCTCCTTTTAAAACTAAATCTCTCATCTTTATTTAATCTTTTAAACAAGTCCTTACAATATAAATACACAAATATATGACTTTATATGAATGCATCTATGGAATATTATGTGTTTTGCTTGCCTCCCTATTTCCCCTTGCACCAACATAAACCTCTTAACACACATTTTCAACTTAGTATTTTTCATTCCACACTTTTGTATAAGACCATATAATCATATACACATTTAGATGTATACACATACGAGAGATCTTGTTAGCATTTTACAAAACTGGGACTCTTGTCAGTTTTATTTTGTTTTACTCATTTAACTACACCTTGTGGATATGTCTCTAAGTCAAATGGTATAGTTCTAAGGTACTCTTTTGAATAATTTCATATAAATGTTACCACTCTTTTGCTAGGTGCAAAATAAAAATCTCGTTTCTGTAATATGAATTTTCCTAACTAGCAGTGATTAAACATCTCTTTTTTATATTTGTTGCCATTTGAGATTTGCTTGTTCTAAGCTGCCCATATTTTGATCATTTTCTTATTTTATAAATTGTTTATTACTTGTCTGAGAGCTCCTTGTACAGGTATATTAACCATGTTTTATACTTTTCCAAATTTCTCAATTATATATTACCTTTGTTTACATATCTGTCATTTAAAAGTTTTAAATTTTTATAAACTGATTGTATTACTGTTCTTCAAAATCTTGGCAGTTATTATACCACTGTAAGAATATAGTGAATATAAGAATACCACTATTAAAACATACTATTTTAAAACAACGAAATCAAAATCACTTATATTTTGAGATGCACCCAGATATACTTGCTGCATTAAAAATTTGAATTCATCAAAGGTGCAGTTAGAAAACGTTTTACCTTACTCCTAGTAACTGGAGAAAATGACAATCAGCAAAGGAAAGCATTTATTGCAAGAATAATTCCTACTCTAGTCAAAGGATTTCAAAATAAGTGAGATATGAACAAGACATGAGACAGGCAATACTGCTTCAGAATATCTAATAAGCATGCCTGAAGAAAATTCTCTAAAACAAAAACTTAAGTTCACTAACAGTAAAATTAGGACAAACCCTGTTGTCCTTTCCAAAAATACTTATACAAAATATTTCTCTGAAGTTATCTATTAGAAGGAGTTGAAGGATGGAGTTAGTGGAGGAGACCTAGCTTATAACAACCTCCTCTCCTCCATTCCTCCAGCTTACTCCAACTACAGTAAGACCAAAAAGAGTTTTTTCAGCAACTAGAAAGATTTGCACAAAATACACTTACGTTTCAACAGTGAAGCCAAAGACATAACAGTGAAAACTACAATCTTAATATTTTACTTTCAAGCTTCATAAATTAAATCTTATTTTATCTATAAGTGCTTAAGTCTATTTTTAAACACTCTGGTTTATAGCTAACAATTTATAACAATAGTAATATAAAATTAACTTTGTATTCTTATAAATTTGTCATCCTATTTTGAAATAATTTCAAACATACAGAGAAGTTTCAAAAAGTAGTACAAGGGAGGAGATATGGGGATACATGCATATGTAGAGCCGATTCACTTTGTTATAAAGCAGTAACTAACACACCATTGTAAAGCAAACTCTAATAAAGGTGTTTAAAAAAAATAGTACAAAACTTTCAAATATCCTTCTACCAAATTACCTGTTAACATTTTACCACATTTTCATTCTCTAAACACACATAAGTTTTTCTCCGAACCCTCTGGACTAAGCTGCAGGTTATAAGGTCCCTTTGCCTCTAAATACTGTCTTAAAAACAAGGACAAATATAATTATCAAAATAAAAAACCAACATGGAGATACAGCACTATTATCTAATATATAAACATTATTCAAATTTCTCAATTTTCCCACTAATTTCCTTCATAGGGGAAAAAAAAATGGTTTGCTTTTTTTTCTCCTTCTAGCACAGAATCCAATCCAGGATCATATGCTGCATTTAACTGCATCCTGTTTAATTTGAAACACTTTCTCAGTCTTCGTTTTTCAGGACCTTGGCACTTTTGCAGAATACAGGTCATTTACATTGTGGTATGTATCTCAATTTGGCTTTGTCTTGTTTCTTTCTGATTATATTCAGATTGTACATTTTGAACAGGAATAGTTTAGAAGCAATGTGTCCTCAATACATCCCATGAAAATCCACATATCTATTTACCCCCTAAATAGTATTGTTAGCTTGATTAAGGTAGTGTCTGCCAGTTTTTCCCCCCCAGCAAAGCTACTATTTCCCCCCTATAATTAGTAAGTATATTGTGAAGATCTCTATGAAAATATTCTGTTTTCTCATCAAACTTTAACAAACTGATTTTTGCATCCACTGATGAATACTGCCTGAAAAATTATTACCATGATGGCTGTCAAATGGGAATTTTCTAATTCCATTACATTTTCTATCTACATTTACTAACTGGCATTTTACTGTGAGAGTTTTCTTTTCCCTTCATTCATTCATTCATTTATGTCAGCAACAACTCATGGATTCTTATTTTATTCTATGGGTTATAATTCATTCATATCTTTACTCATTCTGATGTTCAAATTGTCTTTTATTTCAGCAGTGAGAGATCCTCTTTGTCGGCTTCCTGTGTCCATCTGACATGCTCCCAGTATTCTTTGAACTTCCTGGCACAGTCAAATGCTCCAGGCTCTTCCTGTTCTTTCCCTGCCCCAGTCCTAGAATCAGCCATTTCACCAGGAAGCTCTGATTCCTTTGGTAGAGAACTGTATTTAGAAACTAAGATATGGAGGCTAAGTTACTCGGGCGTCACTGTTTCTAGGCCCTCTCAACAGAGAGAACTAGGAAATATGTATATGTACACACATACACAAACACACTTCAATATCTGTTTCTATTTTTATCAAAATATATTAAAATCCATGGTACTTCCAATTCTAATTCTATGTCATAGGGTTTACCACAGGCTTCTCCCTTTCCATAGCTCTAACTCCCTTCTCTGACAGTAAGAAACCCAGCTCCCATTAACCACAATACACTTACTTATTTGCTCATTCTTAGATTACACTTTAAGTAGTTTTCAAATTGCTAAGCCACACTATGAAAAACAAACCTACCATCTAGAAACAAAAGACAGTTCTTTTATCGATACTCTGAAGGACTGGGTCAAGAGATAAATGCATACACAATTTTGGTAAGATATCGTCAAATACCGTCCCCTCAAATTGCTATACCAATCTGTATTCCCATCTGCAATGCACAGGACTGCCTACTTCTTCACAGCCTTACTATACTTTCATTAATAACAGTATTTAGGGCTATGAATTTTCTTCTGATTCCTACATTAAATATATTCCATAAATATGGATGTGTACTATTTTCTTATTTTTAGAAATTATGTTATTTTAGTTATATATTTCCCTTTTTACCCAGAAGTTGTTAGACTGGCATCAAACTTTTCAAAAAAGAAATTCTTATGTAGAATTAGCTTTCAAAAAAACCATTAAACAAAATTAATTTCTGGTTTTACTACATGGTAATCGGCATATGTTTGTAATATTCTCCTTTATTGAATTTACTGGTGTTTCTTTGGTTAGGTAATATATGATCAATTTTGGTGAATGCTCTTTGTACCCTCATATACTCTATTTTCTAAGTGTAGTGTTCAACATATCACTTAAAGTCAATTTTATTGATTATGCTGTTTAGATCTGGTTTACCATCAATTATTTTTTGTCCATTTGATCTATTTCATACTAAGACTACTATGTTTAAGTATCTTATTACTAGTTTGTCTCCATTTATGTTTCTTTGTATCTCTTTCAGTTTCTGCTTGATAAAGGTAGTATTTAGTATACCATTATTCCTAATTCTTACATCTTCAAGGTCAGCACTGAAAAGTATCTTTCTTTGCCCCATTTAATGCTTTTCTGTCTACAATCCTACATCATCTAATATCAGGATTATAACCTGTTTTCTCATTGTTTTCATTTGTCTGGTATACCTTTTCCCATACTTTTACTTTTAGTCTTTCTGATTATTCTATTTTAGGTGTGTCTCTTTTTGCCTATATTTGGAGCTTGTGAACTAAACTGGAAATGTTTTTTTTTTTTTTTTTTTTTTCTGTGGTACGCGGGCCTCTCACTGTCGTGGCCTCTCCCGCTGCGGAGCACAGGCTCCGGACGCGCAGGCTCAGTGGCCATGGCTCACGGGCCCAGCCACTCCGCGGCATGTGGGATCCTCCCAGACCGGGGCACGAACCCGTGTCCCCTGCATCGGCAGGCGGACTCCCAACCACTGCGCCACCAGGGAAGCCCTGTTTTTTCTTTTAATAAACAGTCTTATTCACATTTATTGATATGACTGATAATGCTTAGAGATTTCACTGTCATTTTAATACTTTAATAAATATTTAATGCTTATACATATTATGTATATTTCCTATTTTTTTCCCTCTCTCTAAATGAGGTGTTTTCTTTGCTCCTTTATTTTAAAAAAATTTAACAAAGATTAGCATTTTTGTTCTAGTGGTTACCTTTGTAGTTACAGCTTTTAAAAATGCCCTTGGTCTCCTGTTTTCATGTTTAATCTTTCACTATTTGATGTGTCAAATCTTAATGATATTCTTTAACTCCCACCTATTGCCTAAACGATAACCAGTGTGCTTATTCTACTTTCCTCTTTCCCTCTCCTTTCTTACCATGTCTCAGTTGCCTTATTTCTATTTTATCACAGTAAAGTAACATATAATAAATAATATATAACACATTATTCTTCTACCCCTGCCCCCACTGTTGCTTTAGGCTAAAATCTATAATTAAGTATATTAAATGTTGATCATGTATTTTTTTGTTTATTTCCTCAGACATCTCTCAGTTGTATGAAGCTTATCCTCTACTAGATTGTACACTAACAGCTCATAAGTACAGAATTCCCTGAGCTCTAGTATGTTTAAAACTTGCTTTTATAATCTTTGTATTTGAATACAGCTTGACTGCAAATGAAATCTTTGCTTCAGACTTTTTTCCCTGCATTTTTTGAAAATGCTGCTCTACTGTTGCCTTGTGCTTTATTATCTCGATTTTGCAAAATTCGATGCCAGTCTAATTCTCTGCACTTATAAATTTGTTGTTTTATACCTAGAAGCCCTGATTTTTTTTTTTATCTTAAAATCCAATAGTTTCAGTAAGACATGTATCAGAGTTGATCTCTGCAGGTCCACCTAATCCTTGGCATCTTACTTTCTCGCTTATTTATGAAAACTTTAATTATAGTTTAAATATTAGTCCTATGGTTTCATTTTTCTTCTTCAGGGACTGCAATTATACATAAGTTCGATCTTCTTTATCTATCTCCCTTTTCAACCACTTCTCTCAAACCCTTTGAAATTACTTATCTCATTTTCATTCATTTAGTTGTTTCCCTGCCTTCCTTCAATCACTATTAAGGTTTCATTTGAATCTATTATTCCTTGGCCACTTTGTAATTTAGTCTTTGTTTTGATATGACTTTATCTTTTTTTTTTCTGGAGTTCAATCACTTTCTGTTTCATCCATGCTTATAAAAAAAATCCACTTCCATTCTGAGTATTTCAAAATTCTGAATCATGATTTTTTTGTCTGTAACATTCCTAAATACTTGTTTAAGGAAATTTATTGCAGGTTGGAAAGTCATATAGCAGTTTTTTCCCACTTTTTCATTGTTGGGAGAACAATCTTATCACCCAAATAGTAGTAAATATCATTTTGTTTTCTTCTTTATAATAGTATATATAGGAGAATACTGCTTGCATCACTGTATTTCTATGGAAAGAACAAACAGTGGGGAGTGGTTTTAAATATTCTTAGTTCAAGATCACCTCTCCTTCTAAAGGAGTTAAGTATGGTCCCTATAATGGAAGGCTTTGGGGGGGGGGTACTGGCAGTGGGGAGAAGTGCTTTGTGCCCTTTGATAAATAAATATATATGTATATTTATATATATTTGCATATTCTTTTGTCTTGAAGGATATATACATCTATCCATTTGTATACATCCATATATTCATTTCCATTCAACTAGCATTCTCCAAAGAGTACCTCTGCCTTCCTTTTTACCCTCTTCTCCCTCAAATAGTTACCTTTTCAAGACTATATATAATACTTCCTTGAGCACTACATACATTTAAGTTCTTTCTTTACCTGTGGTCTCTTCTGACCTACAAATAGTATTTTTCAGAATTTTTGGACTTAGGGTAGAATTCCTCTTTTTGGTAGTGATTTCAAATCAATCTTAAGATAGCTACAAGGTTTCCTCTTCTCCTTTCCCACATACTTTTTCCTGATGTATGCTTGCTCACCTCAAAGACTTACAGTAGAAGTTCAAGAAACAGTACACTGTGACTTGGTAATAATTTTCTACTTGGAGGTAATGTAAAATTTAGATATGCTTTGTCTTCTAGTTGTGCCAAGATTGTAGGTTTTATTTGTTCTTGTTTTTCTGTATCTATTTTTGAAGAAATTATGTTGGAAGAGTCAGGATTAATGCAGCCACCATTCCTTTAATTACTAAGAATTCCTCCTATAAATTTGAATCTTTGTTTTGCAACAGGCTTAAAAATTTTTTTACTTGAAACAAATTAAACATTTAATTTCATTTTATTTTAAATATTATGAAATTTTAAAAATATCAGTATTAATAAAGCTATTTCAGTATCAGGCAAAATAAACATAAATTTTATTTTTATTAAAAAAAATTTTTAAATGTTTATTTATTTGGCTGCATCGGGTCTTAGTTGTGGCACGCAGGCTCTCTAGTTGTAGCATGCATGCTCTAGAGCGTGCAGGCTTAGTTGCCCCGCAGCAGGTGGGATCTTAGTTCCCCGACCAGGGATCAAACCCACGTGCCCTGCATTAGAAGGCAGATTCTTAACCACTGGACCACCAGGGAAGTCCCATAAATTTTATTTTTAAATTGTTGTTTTACTCCAGTACTGTAATAACTATAAAGAAAAAGAATAGGACTAAAGGGCTAGACTACAAAATTCAGTGCCTCTGTAAACTGAGACACATTTGGTTTTAACCTAACCAGCTTTCCTGATTTTGGGTAAAATCTGGGACTAATATAATTCTCTGAATTCAAGAAGGTTGAACTGTATCATCTCTAAAAGACCTTCTATGTTTTAAATCCCAAGTACCTGTAAAGATTTTCACATCATATATATTTAGACATACTTTATTTCATTGTTGAATTTAAAAGTCCAGGAGAGACTTTGAGTTTCTGCTCCAGCACTTAACACTCATGGAAGTCACCACTTTGTCCTAACAACAAGTAAAAAGCTGAACAAACTGAAAAATCAACAACTCTTCTTAGATCCCTCAGAGAGTTGAGGTCCCAGGGCAACTTCTACCTCCCAAACTAGAGACAGACAGGCAGATACTACAAATCATAAATTACCAGAGCCATGAGCTCCAGAGGAACCAGTACAGGGGTAGGAAAATCTTAACTGTAATTGATAAGTTGCTGGAGGATCACTGTGGACAAGTATAAAACTTAAGAACTCTAGGGGGACCCAGTCTTGGGAGGGCATACCTACACTTTGTGAGTTTTACCTCCAGGACCTCTATTTAACAGGTTCTCACAGTAAATTGAAATAATCAACTAAGATGGTATAAACCAGTCCAAATATATATACAAAGGATGACAAAGAATAAGATCCACGTAAAATGGAGAGTCAAGATATATTATCAGACTAGATAAAAAACAAAATCCAGCCATACACTATTTACAAAAGATATACCTAAAGCATAAAGACATAGGTTGAATGTAAATGTAGAGAACTAGACCTATCAAGAAAATACTAGCCAAAAGAAAGATGTAGCTATATTAATGTGAGATGGTAGATTTAAGACAGACATGCCTTCCTGAGGACAGAAAAAGTCAATATGTATTAAAAAATTCACCAAGAAGATATAACAATTCTAAATATGTATGAGCCTAATGAAATATTCCCCAAATATATAAAACAATATGTATTAAGCTAATAAAATATAGAGAGAAATTGACAAATCCATCATTGTGGTAAGTGCAATTACTGACAGGTCTCAATGAGCCAAAACCAAATACATAAAAAAAAACACAAAGAATACAGATAATGTGAACACAGAATAAGACTGAATAGACATATGTAGAATCCTGCATCCAACAATTAAAAGAATACACATTTATCTCAAGTCCACTTGGAACATTTACCAAAACTTGATCATGATTTAGGAAATTAAACAAGCCTTAACACATTTTAAAGTGTTCACAATCTATTGGTAAAGGCAATATAAACTACTATAAAACACTGTAATAAGTTCTATCATTAAAGTGTTTATAAAGTGTTTTGGTAAAGACTGAAAGATAGTATCTGAAACAGATTAAGTACATACAGAATTAATATCTAAAATATATAAAGAACTTTTAAGAAAAAAATCAACAATCCAGCAAAAAGTGGGCAAATCACAAAAACAGGTAACATTTCACCTTCATTAGACCAAAAAATATATTTTAAAAAATGAAAAAATAAAGTGAGAGAGAAAGGAAGGAGAAAGGCAAAGTGCATAGGTAAAAGAAATTTTCATAAATTACTGTAGTGTATCTGGTACAACCACTTTGGAGAGCAACTTGAATACCACACAGTAAAGCTATGACAGACATACTCAACCCAGCAACTCCTCTAGATATTTATCACCGAGACATGTCCACAGATGTAGCTTTAGCATCATTTCTAACATAACATACGCAGCAAAATTTCTAAAAAACTGGAAACAACCTAAATGTTCTTTGATAGAAGTACTGATAAATGAATTGAGGCATATTCTTTCCTACGAACTAGTTGTACTAAATGAATTACACAGACAACTCTCCAAAACACTACATTTAGTAAAAAAGCATGTGCAGATAATAATGCTATTATGTAAAATTTTTAAACCATGTTGAAACAATATTCAGTAATATGTGCTTAAGTAATAAAGAAAATACAAATTAAATCCATGATGGGGGTTACTTTGGGGAAGCAAAGAGGAATGAGACTAGGAAAAATTATAGAGGACAGTAAATTTTTTTCTTCTACAAGGGAAGATATCTGCAGCAAATATGTCAGAATTGACATACACTACTTCTGGATAATGAAAGTAACAGTGTTTGAGGTATTGTTTGTTCTCTGTATTCTGCCTTAAAATAATTTTTTAAACTCTATTTCATTTTTTATTTAAAGTATAAGAGGATGTCTGTCTCTAAGTAAAATGGAGTGACTGATGGAAGACCAAAGAACCCACTGAGATCAACTACAAAAAGAGTGAAATACACCAAATACCTGTTCTAAGACATGAGAAAGCTGCTGAAGCAAAAAGGACTGAAGATGCCAAAACTTTAGAGGGATGAAAGACTTCACTTCCACTTAGAAGCTTTTGATGAAACTGTGTGTTTGTCCTTCTTGGTCTAGTTCTTTTTAAAATGTAAACTTTGTACTAAAGCATAACATAAAGGGAAGCTCACAAATCCTGAGTGTGTGGCTCAGTGAATTTTCAAAGAAAAGAATATGGCCTTAAATCTAGTATACACCACCCCAGAAACACTCTTTTGTCCTGTCTCCAAGTCATTATCACCTTGTCCCAAGGAAGATCATTAACCTAACTTCTAGCATCATAGATTAATTATGCCTGTTGTTGAGTTTTTTTATGAAGAGCATGTGTTCTTTTCTGCTTTCTTGGTATGGTTTTTGCAATAAATTGCACTGGGTCAACTGAAAATCCATCTGAAAAATATCAAATTTTGACCCCTACACCTCAAACCACACACAAAAACAAATTCCAAATGAATAGCAGATCTAAAATCCAAAAGCCTATTTACAAGAGAATAAATATATACACTGTGTTCTAGTCACACAATGGAATATTATACATCAATGAAAATGTATAGAATACATCTCCATGCAACAACGATGAATTTCACAAACATAATGTTGCACAAAAGAACACGTCATGTTCCAATGACTTTAAGTGTGTTATTTAACTTACTAGCTCAAAAACTCTAGTAATTCAAAACTCTATTTGCTATTACCTCCTTCAGTAACTGCTCCCTGAACTACCCCACCATCAGAGGTTGGTGGTTTCTTCCATAAACACTTCTATTACCTAAGCTTACTTCTATTTGCAATACACTTAAATGTATTTAATGAGTTCCCAGTGCCTAGCAGTATCTCAGATAAAGTAGGTATTCAAATGTGGATGAAATAAATGACATCTCTTCTGCATGGGAACGATATTTTCTCTTTAATGCAAGAATAATGAAACTTTTAACTCAGAATCCACAAATTCCAAAATCAGTAAAATTAAGATACCCTTTTAGTTTATGACAAATTGTTCCTAATCTAACCTTAAACTACCTAACTACCTCTTTTTTATGTTTTCTGCACTTTTTTTTGCCAAAATCATCTGAGGAGAAATTCAGATACCCTTGTCCCATTTGGCAGCTTGGCAAGAAGCTGACTTAGCAGGTAAATTCAACACAGGAATAGGCTATTTCTAGTTGCTGAGATATAGTGGCAGGCCCCATTTTTTTAACCAGGTCATTTCCTTAACTTAAAAAGTTCCCATTACACAGTCACTTACATATTCCTAGTTGTCCTTTCCCTCTAAACATGTGGAGTCCTTTCCACTAGTAGTTCTAGTCTATCTATGCTCAATTTAAACATGACTCTGTATGGGATACCGAGAGCTGAAGGGATCTTAGGTGCTCCTCTGCTTGTACGTTATTCCCCAATAAATCCTATTTTACATTTATGCTGCACATGATCATGAAACAGGTCCCCATGCCCCCTCTACATGTCACAATCCTCAGACTTGTGGAGGGAAATTTACTTGCAATCTTGCTAGAATCATTCCTTTGGAATGATGGTATGATTATTTTATCAGTCTTCACTATTTTATCAACCTTCATAACGAATCATACTGTGTGAGCCTTAACACTTTAGCTAAGGAATCTTCATGAGCTGAAACAAGGGGACCTCTTCAGTTTGGTCTATCAGCAACCCTAACCACTTCCACTAACTTCTTTACCAGCTGCTCAGTTGAGTTTTGTCTCCAATTGCATCTGTATTACTGGATGAACTACTACTCAGACTTTACAGTACACATCTTTAGTGCTGTTCTATTCCTGGTAAGCTTCCAAAAACCAGCTGTTCTTGAAACTTCTGATATGCAACCTTTCTGGAGATAGTATCCCTCCCTTCTGCATACGCTTTCAATAGTAGTTCCTTTACAATAGTCTATGATATTATTTTTCCTTCCTTCCTTTAAATAACGGGATTGGCAAACTTTTTCTTAAAGGGCCAGGGAGTAAAGATTTTAGGTCTATGGGCCATACAGTCTCTGGGGCAACTACTCAACTCTGTGGTTTTAGTGTGAAAGCAGCCAAAGACAATATGTAAACAAATGGGCATGGCAATGTCCTAATAATGCTTTATTTATATATAAAAATAAAAAATAGGCAGCCAGCCCATGGAACATAGTTTGCCACCCCCTGCTTCAAACTCTTACAACTTCTGGGCTTCATATACCAGTATCATTATAACTATCCTGAATTTGTAAGGGTTTACTGACATTGTAGTGAAAATTAAGTTCAATAATATTTTATCAATTAAAGCTGAGATATATACATAAATGACTTAGAAATATTTATAATAGCTGTAAAAAAATTCTCATTATTTGTTGGTGAATCAGAAAATCTAACTGACCAGAACACATTCACTGATAACCACAGTTAACTTAGGTATTACCTAATTATGACAACAGAGGTGGTAATTTAAAATAATCATCAATATATGGAAAACTAACAAACATAATCAAGTGTACAGAAGACTAAATATATTATGATAAACCTACACAATGGATGGTAGTAGTGGAATTGCAGTGATTTTACTTTTCCTATTCTGCTTATTTATGTTTTCTATAATGAACAAAACTGATTTCTATAATAAGAAAAAAAGTTTCTTTAAAGCACATGATGAAAAGTCAAAAGCTTTTGATTGCTAAATGTTTTAATGTAGCCTGAAAATAAAAATATTTAGACTTCAAATCAATTTTTTTAAAAAAAATCAACCATTCTATCCTACACTCCTTTTTAAAAAAATTTACACCAATTAAATAGATAATTAAAAATTTCATTTACCTGTCGGTTCCTTTCATCCATTATGCGTGTGATTTGTATTTTCTTCCGCCCCATTTTCAGTCACCTTTCCTTCCTTATATTCCAAATATTTAATTCAAAAATTAATTTTCTTCAATACCCTAATGCATGGTACACAGCTTCTATTATTTCAGCTTCTAGTTCAAGGGCTACAGCTGAAATTTTCTATAAGATATAAAAGAAAACACAAATTAGAAAATTTAAGTTCTATAAGTTTGCAACTCATGAAAATGTTATTATACAAATTTCAAACCTGCCTTTATAGTGCATACAGACTCCATTATTAATTGAAATTTTTCATTACATAAAATTAGTAAACAAGTTGAAGCCTTGTTAATTTTACCCTTAAAATATCTCCTGAAACTTTTCATGCCTCTAGTTCTGGCTAAAAGAGTGCAATTATATATAACCTTTGAGTTTTTCCTCAATGAATATAATAACAGCAAAACAAGAGCAACACTTACTGAGATTTTTCTATGTGCCAGGCACTTTTCTAAGTACCTAATATGCCTTAACTCATTCAATCATAACTTCAATCTTCTGAGTTATAATTATCATCTCCATTTTATAAATAGGGATATTAAGGCAGAGAGCTGTTAAGTAATGTGCCCAAGGTCACTCAGCTAGTAAGAGGCAGAGCTTGTAATATGAACTCAGGGAGTCTCTAGAATTTCTACTCTCAAACATTACGGAATATCCTTAAAAGCTTTTGATAGCCTCCATGTCAAAGGATAAACTAATAATCTGGGTAGCCCCAATCTGCCTTTACAAATTCTTCTTGCAAACTGCCCTAGCCACTAGCAAAATTACTATTTGTCAATCCACAAAGACATTATATACTTT
Organism: Neophocaena asiaeorientalis asiaeorientalis; assembly: GCF_003031525.2. NCBI lineage: Eukaryota > Metazoa > Chordata > Mammalia > Artiodactyla > Phocoenidae > Neophocaena > Neophocaena asiaeorientalis. The sequence goes on along the minus strand of NW_020175700.1, from coordinate 2,218,579 downwards.
CATAATAATATGCACCTAAATGAAACACTATTCCTTTGGCCATTTAATTATCTCCTCCTTATCAGCCAAGATTCACTTTGAATGTTACCACCCTGATGAAGCCAAGACTAATATTCCCCTTGGTAGAATAAATCATACCACCTTATTTTGTGGGTACATCTGTATAAATTCCAAGATTATTTCCCTTTGAGACTGTGAATCTTTCAAAAACAATGATTTTTTATTCCATTTATCTCTACAGTAGAATGACTGGCAATGATATAACTTGTCATGCTCTGAATGACAGTTGTGTCAAAAACCCAGTACTTTCAAAATTTACATAATAAAATATTTACAGAGGGATGGGGGATGGGAGACAAATGTTATAACATAATAACAATTTCTCAAGGGAATTTTTTGAAGTATTTTTAATATTGTACATGTAACTCTATAAAAGTTCAACTGAACTATGCAAATCCAGTGTTTAAATAAATCTGGCTTTTGCTCAAAAGCAGTGAGTTTCCCATTCTTATCACAACCATCATTATCATCAGCACAGCATTTCTTACATATCTTCCCTTATCATTCTGTTATTTCTTTATTTATACAAATATTAATTGCTCAACTATTAACAACTGATAACCTATTCAGTGATCACCTACTTGCAAAACAGGTACTTCCAAACACTGAACTAGGTACATATGATAAAATGGTCAAGGAAAAAAGGCATAATTTCTGATCTCACAGTCCAGAGTCTAGTAGGGGAAAACAGACATTAGGCAAACCATCATATAATTGAGTTTGTACAAAAGTTCTTTTATCTGACCTAAATTCATGGTCAGGGCAGGCTTCACTGAGAACTGCTTCATACTCAAACCTGAGTATGCACATATACTTACTAGGCAGACAGAATAGCATGTGCAAAAACCCTATGACAAGAATGAGCAGGAAACATGAGAGGAACTGAAAGATGGCTAGTCACTGGTAGGAATCAATTAAACAAGCAGCTGTGCTGTGGAGTGTTTCTGTTTTCTCAACAGACTGCAATATAAACAATAGAAGTTGGCTTACTCCAAATCATGTTCTATAATAGATCACAGCACATCCAATTCCCATTATGAAAACTTGCACTGTAGCAGGCAACGTAAATATTCACACATTTCACCACAGAGATAATATGTTAACTCCTATAAGGTATATGCACTTGTATAATCTGAAAAATTCTGAACATATCTGAGCATTTTGCTTTTGACAATGGTGGAGTAGGTTGCTTCAAACCTGTCTTTCCCTGAGAACCACTAGAAAAGCAAAACAAAAAGTAATCTGTTTGGGCTTCCCTGGTGGCGCAGTGGTTAAGAGTCCACCTGCCGATGCAAGGGACGCAGGTTTGTGCCCCGGTCCAGGAAGATCCCACATGCCGCGGAGCGGCTGGGCCCGTGAGCCATGACCGCTGAGCCTGCGCGTCCGGAGCCTGTGCTCCACAACGGAAGACGCCACAGCAGTGAGAGGTCCGCGTACCGCCAAAAAAAAAAAAAAAGTAACCTGTTTAAAACAACTGAAGAACTTTCAGGACAGTGAGAATTTGCAGGACTGGGACCTAGAAGAAACAGGTGGTGCCAGACTTTAGACTCGTTTTCCCCTAGAATCATTCATAAATTCTTAAAACACTAGTTGAGAGGCTGAGAAGCTAAGCAGAGCTTTCCACACTTTTTTGGGTGGGGACACGAAAATTCAATTCAGAGCCTGGCTAGGAGGAATAGCTCCAGTAAACACACTGGGAAGCTGGAGGGAATCTAAAGGACTATACCCTAGGTAAAAGATAAACCAGAAATAGACCAGGCTACAAAAGGAAAGAAGTATAGCTTCAAATCTTCTCAATCTGACTATACTGAGGTAATCTGGGCTACCTAGTATCATTAGCCTAGCTGCATGCCAGTAAAATCTTCCCAAAAGGTTTTAGCAAAAGTAAATCTTATCAGCAAGAAGACTCCAAAATTCAAATTATCCTATCATTTTTCATATGAAATGTCTAAAATAAAACAACCCATCAAGATCTGACTGAAAACTAAGACTTTAAAATGGCACCAGAAATAGACCCATAATAGATTCAGATAATGGTGTTAGCAGAAAAGTTTTTTATTTTTTTTAATGATCCATACTTTTGACCAGATTTAATAACTTTATTTATTTATTGGCTGTGCTGGGTCTTTGTTGCTGCACGTGGGCTTTCTCTAGTTGTGGCAAGCGGGGCCTACTCTTTGTGGTGCGTGAGCTTCTAACTGTGGTGGCTTCTCTTGTTGTAGAGCACAGGCTCTAGGCACGCGGGCTCAGTAGTTGTGGCTCACAGGCTCTAGAGCTCAGGCTCAGTAGTTGTGGTGCACGGGCCTTAGTTGCTCCGCAGCACGTGGGATCTTTCCAGACCAGGGCTCGAACCTGTGTCCCCCTGCATTGGCAGGCAGATTCTTAACCACTGCAAAACCAGGAAATCCCAGAAAACAGTTTTAAAATAATCTAATGTGTTAAAAGGATTTTTTTAAATGAAGAATTTTAGCAAACAACACTAAAAACATGGAAAACAGAGAATTGAAAAATACAATTTTAAAAACAGAAATTGAGAAATTGATGGATGAGTTTAACAATAGGTTAGATACAGCTGACGAAAGAACCAATGACCCAGAAGATAGGAAAGAAGAAAATACACTGAAGCCCAAAAAGACACAAGAATGGGAAATACAGAAAAGAGTGTGAAAATATTATGAAACATGAAGAAAAGATCCAAAATTCATGTAACTGGAGTCCCAGAAAGGAAGGCAAGAACATATGAGAAAGAAAAGATATTTAAAGACCTAATAGTTTAAAACTTTAAAAAACTGATCAATGACATCAAGCCACAGATCCAAGAATATCTACAAACTCCCAAGCAAAACAAATACAAAGAAAACCACACTTAGGCAAATCAAAGTAAAGGGGGAGGTTGGAGGGACAGAAACAAAGAGACAGAAACAGCCACAAACAGACCTTAAAAGTAGCCAGAAAAATTAACTTTAAGAGTAACAGTAAGATATAGCTGGCTTCTTTGAATAAATAATGGAAGCCAAAAGACAACAAAATGATATCCTCAGAGCGCTCGGAACAGGGGAAATGCCAAGATAAAACTCTGTATCTGGCAAAAAAAAAAAAAAAAACCCTTCAGAAATAAAGGCAAAATAGAGACATTTTTAGCCAAACAGAATCAGAAAATTTGTCACCAGGGAACATTGAAGAGACTTCTTCAAGAAGGAAAAGGGGGATTGCAGATACAGCTTGGATATGCACCAAAAAAAGGAAATATAATGAATGGGCTAAATATGTAACTCTAAATGAATACTGACTAAATAAAATAATGACAGTATTTTGTGGAATTTAAAATATTACAATGCACAACAATACATAATTGGGAAGGGTAGTAAATGAAGTTAAAGTGTTCTAAAACACTTTCATTGATTAGGAAATGGAAAAAGTTCTCATTTACTTTAGACTTCAAAACATGAAAGATGCATGTGGCAATCTCTGAGATAACCACTAGAAAGACAGTAAGAGTATATATAGTCGTTCCTTGGTATCTGTAGAGGATTGGTTCTAGGACCCTGAGAGGATACCAAAATCTGAGGATGCGCAAGTTCCTTATATAAAATGGCATAGCATTTGCATATAACCCACACAAATCCTCTCATATACTTTTAATCATCCTTAGATTACTTATAATACATAATAAAATATAAATGCTATGTAAATAGTTGTTGGCATGCAGTAAATTCAAGCTTTGCTTTTGGGATTTTCCGTAATTTTTTTTCCTGGATATTTTCAATCTACAGTTGGATGAATCCACGGGTACAAAACCCGCAGACATGAAGAGCCACCTGTACAGCTAACAAGCTAACAGAGGGGGAAAATGGACTAATAAATAATCCAAATAAGATTTAAAAAAAATAAAACCTAATTATAAGATGATTATAGAGGATATATCTGACATGGGGATACAGAAAGAATAAGCATAAAAGCATGGAGAAAGATATCTTTTATAAAACACAAACCAAAAGAAAGCTTGTGTGGCTATACTTTACCATAGAAAACTGTGATGCATGAAACAGATAGATAGATAGATATGGATAAGAATATAGTGGGATATTTCATTACAATAAAGTTCAATTCACCAGGAAGGCACAGCAATTCTAAACTTGAATGCACCTGGTAACACCTAAGTCAGGTATCTTTTCCTGAAAAGCAGATATTCTGTGCAAAACCCTAACCAGGAACTTGTTTTCCAATATTTTAAATAGGAAAAATTATGTTACATATCAACTGATAACCCCCAATCACTTCTCTTTTAAAATTTAACTAAACATAGAAAATGTCCATTTATCATAGTAAATTATCATGGTTAGGATGTAAAATGCACACTATATGACTTCATATGCAATAACTTTCTCCCTGGCTTTGTTTTCCTTCTCCACAATTTAACATTTTTTCATCATGTTTGGGGCATTCTACAAATTTAAGCAAAATCAAGGACCAAATATGAAAGGCAATTAGAAATTTATTCAAAACAAACACTCATGACAGATAATAGCTCAAAAGCTTACAATACTGTAATATCTTTCTTATTGACAGAAACATCAGAGATGCATATTCCCTTTGTTGACACTAAGCAGATGTTTCAAAATGTCTACACGTGCTTCTAATATTCAACAAATTACATTTGGAAGGTAATTTGTGACTTTCCCCCACAGACCAGTTTGCTAAAATATTGTACTGAATTTTACGATTAAAAAATACTTTTTCTAAATAAACTTAAACTAAGAAACTAGAGTATGGTATATAAAGCCAACATGAAAAGAACTACGTGAAGTCCACAATTCTAGCAAGTTGATTTTAACACAGCTTTCTCAGTAAAGGAGAAAGGAACAAGCACACCAAAACAAGGAACAAGCGGACTAGAAGAAACAGGAACAGATTTGAACTTTACAATTAACAACCTAACTGACATACAGAACATTATACGTAACAAATGCAGAAAATACATTCTTTGTAAGTACGTAAAAAACATTTACCAAAAACGACCATACGCTGGACCAAAACTAAGTGTTAACAAATTTCAAAGGACAGACATGTTTCTCTGAGCTCAAATTGAGCTATGAATTAATAACAACAATATAACTAGAAAATCCTTATATATGTGAAAATTAAGCAATAAACTTCTAAATAGCCCATGGGTCAAAGAAGAAATCACAGTGAAAATTAGAAAAAAATTTTAATGGAATGCCATTAAAACACTTCCTATTAAAATACATAGAATGCAGCTGAAACTATTCTTAAGAGGAAAAATTTTAGCTTTAAAATACATATACACTTGAAAGGCCAAAAACCAATGTTCTAAGCAACCATCTGAAAGAGTAACAAAAAGAACAAACTAAACCCCAGAACAGTATAAATGATGAAATAAAGGTAAGAGCAAAAAGTAATGAAATAGAAAACAAACATACAACAGAGATTAACAAAGCCAAAAGTTAGTTTTTTGAAAAATAAAAATTGATAACTCCTGAAAAGAGTACGGAGGAAAAAAGGAAACAATCCAAAACATATCTGGCCCCAAAGGTCTTAGATAAAGGAATCTGGACTGTCCTATACATATATTTATCAAACAAAGATTAATATCAAAACAATAACCAACAAAAATCTGACAGTACCGTAAATTATTTACTGGCATGAAATTAAATTGGCATGTAGGACTCTAACCACCACCTCCTGTATTTCCAGCTTACAGTCTCTAGTAACCTAATTCCAACAATCTTTTGATCCCACTAGGTTCCACAATTTATTAAGCCTACCATGTTTTCACTGTCCCTCACCCACTCTATGTTTCTTACATGCCTCCTTATCCAGTTTAATTTTCATATATCCTTAGTCCCTTGGCTCCCACTCTCCCTCCTTCCGCCACATTTCCTGGGAGAAAATTCACCCCTGAGGAGGGCCTGCTCCTATGTAGCTGAATATGGCTGAAAAATAAACAACCATGCTAACTAGGCTAATTAATCTGACAAAATTCATGAAGGTCATGAACCTCAAATCTTAAATATTCCCTTCATACTGCCCAGTAATCTTCCATTTCCCAATTTCCTAGTTGATTATTTAATACCATATTCTATCTCTTCACATCTGCAATACCCATCCTTAATCCTCACTTTCAGCTGATAACTTTGCTACCTATTCTACTGACAGGAAAAAAAAAGCAATCAGAAGAGAAGCTCCTCAAATTCCTGCCATCACAACTATCAACCCACCAGCATCTGTCTCATATACTCTGCCCTCCTTCCTTTTAAGATCTTGACTCCAACAATTCTTCTTTTCTTTCCTTCAATGTCAATTTTTTCTTCCATACTGAAGAGTTCCCAGTGGCACCAAAAAATAAAAAAAAAATGCTATTATTTCACTTACCTAAAACAAAACACAGAAAACAAACAAAAAATCTTGATCCTGAGAGAAATTTAAAATATACTAAATAACAAATTCACATTTGCAGATTCTCAGAGTTTCAATTTTGTAAAGATGTCAATTCTCCCCAAATTAATCTAGAGATTCAATACAATCCTAATCAAAATACCAGCAGGTTTTCTTTTACTATATGCAGAAACTGACAGTATTACTCTAAAATCCATTTGGAAATACAAAGGTGTAAGAATAGTGAAGGCTACCTTGAAGGGTAAAGCTTAGACTCACATACCATCATTTACCAGACGACTTATAAAGCTATATAGAAATTAAGATGGTGTGCCCCAAGAGAAAACTCAAAGCTAACAGAAAGAAAGAAATAATAAACAGCACAACAGAGAGAGAAAATAGAAAAACAGAGTAAAAAAATCAATAAAACCAGAGTTGGTTTTGAAAAAGGTTAAAAAAATTGACAAACCTTTAGCTAGATGGATTAAGAAAGAGAGAAGACTGAAATAACTTACATCAGAATTGAAAGTGGGGACATTACTTACCAGAAATAAATATGATAGTAGCAGAGTACTGTAACAATAGTATGCCAACAAATGGAATAACCTAGATAAAATGGACAAATTCCTAGAAACACAAAACCTACCAATACTGGGAGGGAGGGAGGGAGGAGAAGCTGAATAGATCTACAATTAGTAAGAAGATTGAATAAGTAATCAAAAATCTCCTGAAAAAGAAAAATACTCAACCTGATGGCTTCACTGGTGGGTTCTACCAAAGATTTAAAGAAGAACTAACACCAATCCTTCTCAAACTCTTCCCAAAACCTGAAGAGGAAGAAACGCTTCCTAAGGTCAGCTTTGTCCAGATAACAAACCAAAGACAGTACAAGAAAAGTACAGATCAATATCCCTATGAACAATGATGCAAAAATCCTGAACAAAATACCAGCAAACTAAATTCAGTGGCATAGCAAAAGGACTGTACACCATGACCAAGTGGGATTTATTGCTGGAGTGCAAGAACAGTTCAACATACTAAAGTTAATCAATGTGATATGCCACCTTAAGAGAATGAAGGAGAAAAACCACATAACCATCTCAATTGATGCAGAAAAAGGATTTGACAAAACACACTCCCCTTTTATGATAAAAACATCCAACTAGGAAAAGAAACTACCTCAACTTAATAAAAATATATAATAGAAAAACCCCACAGCTTACACCATACTCAATGGTGTAAGACTGAAAGCTTTTCCTCTAAGAGCAGGAACAAGGATGACTGATTTCATTACTTCTAAAACAAACAAAAAGCATCCAAACTGGAATGGAAGAAGTATAATTATCTGTCTGAAGATGACATGATCATATATGTAGAATCCCCTAAAGATTCCACAAAAAAACATTGTTAGAATAAGTAAATTCATCAAAATACTAGGATACAAATCAACACACAAAAATCAGCTGCATTTCTATTCACTAATAGTCTGAAATAGTAAAATAATTCCATTTACAATAGCATCAAAAAGAATAAAATACTCAGGAGTAAACTTTAGTCAAGGAAGTGAAAGATGTGCACATTGAAAACTAAAAAAGATGGATAAAGAAATTAAAGCAGACACAATAAATAGACATCTCACGTTGATAGACTGAAAGACAATTTTGTTAACCTGACAATACAAATTCAATGCAATCCCTATCAAAATTCCAATTTTTTTTTTGCAGAAATAGGAAAAGCCATCCAAAAATTCATATGGAGTATATCAAGAAACAACAGCCAAAACAATACTGAAAAGGAAGAAATTGGAAAACTCACACTCCCTAATCTCAAATTTTTCTACAAAGCTACAGTAATCAAAATGGTACAGTACTGGCATAAAGACAGACATAACAGACCAATGGAACAGAACAGAGAGCCCAGAAATAAATCCATGTATACATGGTCAAATGTCAAAAAGTGTCAATGGACACTATCAAAAGAGTAAAACAGCAACCCACAGAATGGGTGAAAATAATTATAAATTACATATCTGATAAGAGATTAATAGCCAGAATATATAAAGCGCCCTTAAAACTCCACAACAAAAAATAAACAAGCCAATTTTAAAAACAGGCAAAGGACTTGAATAGACACTTCTCTAAAGATATACAAATGGCCAATAAGCACATGAAAAGATGCTCAACATGACTGATCATTTGGCAAATGCATATCAAAACCACGAGATACCACTTCACACCCATTTGGATAGCTATTTTATGAAACAAATAAAAAAGAAAAATAAGAAACAGAAAATTAGTGTTAAGGTACATGTGGAAAAACTGGAACCCCTATGCATTGTTTTGGGGAATATAAAATGGTACACCTGCTGTGGAAAAAAGTATGGTGGTTACTTAAAAAATTAAATATAGAATTACTACGTGAACCAGCAATTCTACTTCTAAGTATACACACAAAAGAACTGAAAGCAAGGACTCGAATAACATATTTGTACACCAATGTTCATAGAAGCATTATTCACAATAGTCAAAAGATAGAAACAACCCAAATGTCCACTGGAAATCCTATCACAAACCACAACAAGAATGAACTTTGAAAATATCATGCTAAGTGAAATAAGCCAGTTGCAGAAACACAAATACTATGTAATTCCACTTATATGAGATTCCTAGAATAGTCAAATTCAGAGACAGAAAGTAAAATGTGAATTGCCAGAGATGGGGAGGGATAGGGAGAAGAAGAACGAATGGGGAGTTAGTGTTTACCGGGTACAGAGTTTAAGTATGGAATGATGAAAAAGTTCTGGAGATGGCCTGTGGTGATCACTGATCAGCAATGTGAATTTATTTTAATGCCACTTGACTGAATACTTAAAAATGGTTAAAATGGTAAGTACTATGCTATGTATATTTTACCACAATTTAAAAGAATACAAATACTCCCCCGAAAAGTATGTACACACCTTTAAAATGATTACAGTATTCAGATTTTATTAATTCAACATAACCACTAACTCTTTAGGTCAAATGAGTACTGATTTTTCTGCACAATGAGTTTTGCCAGAAATGGCAACATTTAAAACCTACCTTTAGAACTAAAACCTATCTTTAGCAAACACAGATGGGTATTTTTTCCACAGAGAAAGTAATATATATCCTAGAGGGGGAAAAAGGAATCTCTAATTAAATGTATTCAGATAATGTTAATACAGTAAAAAAAATTAATTTAAGCTGAACTTTCAGTTAACTGAAAAAAAATTTTAGTATGTCATTTTATTAAAAGCAGGAATTAGATTTTCAAAAAGATTTCCTATAATAACTATAAATGGAATATAACCTTTAAAAACTGTGAATCACTATGTTGCACACCTGAAAATTATATAATATTGTAAAACAACTATACCTCAATAACAAATTTTTTAAAGAAATTCTGAAAAATTCCCAGTTTGGGATCTACTGTCTTAATTTAAGAGATATCACAGAATCTGGCACTCAGACTCAGACCACACTAACACTGATTGCAGATGTTCAGTCTTTTAAAATCAATTATATTTACTGTTTTAAAGAACTCTGTTGCTTAAGTAAATAAATATTTTAAGAGCATGGACTTTAAACAGAAGGTGAATCTTTACTTTTTAAACTTGGCCTTTATTAACACCAATCTCTGAGTTTATCAGAACACCCCATTTTGGTGATGCTGGTAAATCAATTATTTATTAATTTTTTTCAAAAGTTACTAAAATAAACTTTGTAATAAAAGTAACTATGTATAATCAACAACTGAACCTTTTTAACAGATAAACAGGTTTCTATTAAGAGAAAATCTTTAATGATTCATTACCTCTTTAAAAGGCGGGAGGGGGGTGGGGGGGAACACGACTTCCCCGGTGGTCCAGTGGTAAAGAATCTGCCTTCCATTGCAGGGGACTCAGGTTCAATCCCTGGTTGGGGAACTAAGATCCCACACACCACAGGGCAACTAAGCCCGTGCACCACAACTACTGAGCCCACGCACCACAACTACTGAGCCCGTGTGCGCAACTACAGAGCCCATATGCTCTGGAGCCCGCATGCCACAATTAGAGAGAGAAAACCCATGTACCACAACTAGACAGAGAAAACCCGGACACCACAAGTAAAGAGAAGCCCACATACCACAACTAGAGAGAAGCCCACATGCCACAACAAAGATCCCACGTGCTGCAACTAAGACCCAACACAGCCAAAAATTAAATAAATAAGTAAATAATAAAATACTTAAAAATAAATAAATAAAAGAGGAGAACTTAAGAATTCAATTTTGGATATAATAAACTTGAGATAGTCAGGGATCATATGCTGGAAATGTCAAAAAGGAAGCTAGATATAACACTCAGACCTTAGAGCAAAAAAATACACTTTGGGGCATCTTGTGAAAAACAATGTGCTCACCTATGGATAAAATGTAAAATGAAGAGGGAGAGTGAAAGCCCCAAGGAACATTTATTATTATTGTTGCAAATGAATAGCCCCAAATTATCCTTAAGACATAAGGCTTTAAACAACTTGGCCAACATTAAAAAAAATTTTCAAACAGAAATCTTTCAGCCTCCCTTGAAAAAACCATTCTACTTTCAAGAATTTACTCTAAGGAAATAATAAGACAATGACAAAGATATATATACATTTATGGATGTTCATCCCAATGCACCCAAAACAGTGAAAACGAACAGGGAAAAGACTATAAGCATATAGGCATGACCTGTCTATATAATGAAATACCACAGCCATTAAAAATGAACATTTTATAACAATGTTCAAAATATAATGTTGTGGGCAGAAAATATATAATTCTAGTATTACTTTTAAAATGTTGTAGGTATGGTATGCACAGATACAAGATGGCACTGTATATTCATGTTACCGAAATTAATAAACTGTGGCCAGTGTTTAAAAATTATTTTCATTTTATTTTTTCCAAAATAAACATCACTGTGATAAGGAAAAAAGTTATTACACACAACAAAAAACTAATGGCTACTTTTAAAATTAGTCAGAAAATTAAAATCCTGAAAGAGAGAAGGCATGAACTTTAAACCTTACTGAAACGTTCCTTCTACTTTAGCATTTTGTGCAATTTCCAATTACTTTTTCTTCATAACTTGCTTGCAATTTCAAAGCACTATATGACTGAGAAGGTCTATAACAAGTGAAGTGAGAAAATATGGGTCCTAGCTCCAGACAATGTCACTAAAGTAGTGGCACAACCTTTGGTACACGACAGTTTCTAAGGAAAAGTGACTTTTTATAACAGGAAAATTGAAATTATACATGCTATAAGTACTACACAAGGCTAGAATACTGTATATATACAAATATTTGAGGAAAAGTGATTATTACTACTAACAAATGTATTTTTAAGCATGATATAATGTGTTACATTAATATTTATGATTAGAAAATGAGTACTTTATTTACTGTCCACTATTTCACATATTTATTCCCTTAAAATGTATTTATACCTTTTTTGCATATACAATAGAAATCAAGAGAAGAAAATTAAATGAAAAACATTATCTTGTAGCTAATTTTCAATAACTGAATATCAAATTGGTATCTAAGATTACACCTTATAAAAAAGCAAATTAAGGGACTTCTCTGGTGGTCTGCTGGACCAGATTAACCGTGCTCCCGAGATTGGTTCAAGATGGCGGAGTAGAAGGACGTACTTTCACTCCCTCTTGTGAGAGCACCGGAATCACAACTAACTGCTGAATAATCATCAACAGGAAGACACTGGAACTCACCAAAAAAGATACCCCCCATTCAAAGACAAAGGAGAAGCCATAGTGAGATGGTAGGAGGGGAGCAATCACAATACAATCAAATTCCATAACTGCTGGGTGGGTGACTCACAAACTGGAGAGCACTTATACCACAGGTGTCCACCCACTGGAGTGAAGGTTCTAAGCCCCATGTCAGGCTTCCCAATCTGGGGCCTGGCAACAGGAGGAGGAATTCCTAGAGAATCAGACTTTTAAGGCTAGCAGGATTTAATTGCAGGACTTCGAAAGGACTGAGGGAAACAGAGACTCCACTATTGGAGGGCACACACAAAGTTGCGTGTGCACTGGGACCCAGAGAAAGAAGCAGTGACCCCACAGGAGACGGAACCAGACCTACCTGCTAGTGTTGGAGGGTCCCCTGCAGAGGCAGGGTGTGGCTGTTTCTCACCGTGAGGACAAGGACACTGGCAGCAGAAGTTCTGGGAAATACTCCTTGGCGTGAGCCCTCCCAGAGTCCGCCATTAGCTCCACCAAAGAGCCCAGGTAGGCTCCAGTGTTGGGTCGCCTCAGGCCAAACAACCAACAGGAAGGGAACCCAGCCACACCCATCAGCAGACAAGTGGATTAAAGTTTTACTGAGCTCTGCCCACGAGAACAACAGCCAGCTCTACCCACCACAAGTCCATCAAGAAACTTGCACAAGTCTCTCAGATAGCCTCATCCAACAGAGGGCAGACAGCAAAAACAAGAACTACAATCCTGCAGCCTGTGGAACAAAAAGCACATTCACAGAAAGATAGACAAGATGAAAAGGCAGAGAGCTATGTACCAGATGAGGGAACAAGAAAAAGCCACAGAAAAACAACTAAATTAAGTGGAGACTGGCAACCTTCCAGAAAAAGAATGCAGAATAATGACAGTGAAGATGATCCAGGGCCTCGGAAAAAGAATGGAGGCAAAGATCAAAACGACGCAAGAAATGTTTAACAAAGACGTAGAAGAATTAAAGAACAAACAGAGATGAACAACAGTAACTGAAATGAAAACTATACTAGAAGGACTCAACAGCTGAATAACTGAGGCAAAAGAATGGATAAGTGACCTGGAAGACACAATGGTGGAGTTCACTGCTGTGGAACAGAATAAAGAAAAACGAATGAAAAGAAATGAAGACAGCCTAAGAGAACTCTGGGACAACATTAAACACAACAACATTCTCATTATAGGAGTCTTAGAAGGACGAGAGAGAGAAAGGATCAGAGATAATATTTGAAGAGATAATAGTGGAAAACTTCCCTAAAATGGGAAAGGAAATAGCCACCCAAGTCCAGGAAGCGCAGAGAATCCCATATAGAATAAACCCAAGAAGAAACAAGCTGAGACACATAGTAATCAAATTGGCAGATATTAAGTACAAAGAAAACTTACTGAAAGCAGCAAGGGAAAAAAGACAAATAACATACAAGGGAACTCCCACAAGGTTAACAGCTGATTTCTCAGCAGAAACTCTAAAAGCCAGAAGGGAGTGGCATGACATATTTAAAGTGATGAAAGGGAAGAAACTACAACCAAGATTACCCAGCAAGGATCTCATTTACATTCGATGGAGAAATCAAAAGCTTTACAGACAAGCAAAAGCTAAGAGAATTCAGCACCACCAAACCACCTCTACAACACATGCTAAATTAGGAACTTCTCTAAGTGGGAAACACAAGAGAAGAAAGGAACCTACAAAAACAAACCCAAAACAATTAAGAAAAAGGTCATAGAACATACATATCAATAATTACCTTAAACGTGAATGGATTAAATGCTCCAACCAAAAGACACAGGCTTGTTGAATGGATACAAAAACAAGACCCATATATATGCTGTCTACAACAGACCCACTTCAGACCTAGGGACACATACAGACTGAAAGCAAGGAGATGGAAAAAGATATTCTATGCAAATGGAAATCAAAAGAAAGCTTGGAGTAGCAATACTAATATCAGATAAAATAGACTTTAAAATAAAGAAAATTACAAGAGACAAGGAAGGACACTACATAATGATCAAAGGATCAATCCAAGAATAAGATACAACAATTATAAACATATATGCACCCAACACAAGAGCACCTCAATACATAGGACAACTGCTAACAGCTATAAAAGAGGCAATCGACAGTAACACAATAATAGTGCGGGACTTTAACACCTCACTTACACAAATGGACAGATCATCAAAAATAAAAATAAATAAGGAAAAAGAAGCTTTAAATGACAAAACAGACCAGACAAATTTAATTGATATTTATAGGACATTCCATCCAAAAACAGCAGATTAAACTTTCCTCGCAAATGCGCACGGAACATTCTCCAGGATAGATCACATCTTGGGTCACAAATGAAGCCTCTGTAAACTTAAGGTAACTGAAATCATATCAAGCATCTTTTCTCACCAGAATGCTATGAGATTAGAAATCAATTACAGGAAAAAAATACATAAAAAACACAAACACATGGAGGCTAAACAATACATTACTAAATAACCAAGAGATCACAGAAGAAATCAAAGAGGAAATAAAAAATACATAGAGACAAATGACAATGAAAATATGATGATCCAAAATGTATGGGATGCAGCAAAAGCAGTTCTAAGAGGGAAGCTTATAGCAATAGAAGCGTATCTCAAAAAATAAGAAAAATCTCAAATAAACAATCTAACCTTACACCTAAAGGGACTAGAGAAAGAAGAACCAATAAAACCCAAAGTTAGGAGAAGGAAAGAAATCATAAAGATCAGAGCACAAACAAATGAAATAGAAACAAAGAAAGCAACAGCAAAGATGAATAAAAGTAAGAGCTGGTTCTTTGAGAAGATAAACAAAACTGATTAGCCAGATTCATCAAGAAAAAGAGGGAGAGGACCCAAATCAATAACATTAGAAATGAAAAAGAAGAAGTTACAACACACATCGCAGAAATACAAAGCATCCTAAGACACTACGACAAGCAACTCTACGCCAATACAATGGAAAACCTGGAAGAAATGGACAAATTCTTAGCAAGGTAGGTATAACCTTCCAAGACTGAACCAGGAAGCAACAGAAAATATGAACACACCAATCACAAGTAATGAAATTGAACCTGTGATTAAAAATCTTCCAACAAACAAAAGTCTAGGACCAGATGGCTTCACAGGTGAATTTTATGAAACATTTAGAGAAAAGCTAACACCCATCCTTGTCAGTATTCCAAAAAGTTGCAGAGGAAGGAACACTCCCAAACTCATTCTATGAGGTCACCATCACCCTGATACCAAAACCAGACAAAGATACTACAAAAAAGGAAAATTACAAACCAATATCACTGATGAACATAGATGCAAAAATCCTCAACAAAATACTAGCAAACAGAATCCAACAACATATTAAAAGGATCATACACCCTGATCAAGTAGGATTTATCCCAGGGATGCAAAGATTCTTCAATATACGCAAATGAATCAATGTGATACACCATATGAACAAATTGAACAATAAAAACCATATGATCATCTCAATAGATGCAGAACAAGCTACAGACAAAATTCAACACCCATTTATGATAAAAACTCTCCAGAAATGGGCACAGAGGGAACCTACTTCAACATAATAAAGGCCATATATGACACACCCACAGCAAACATCATTCTAAATGGTGAAAAACTGAAAGCATTTCCTCTAAGATCAGGAACAAGACAAGGATGTTCACTCTCACCACTTTTATTCAACATACTTTTGGAAGTCCTAGGCACGGCAATCAGAGAAGAAAAAGAAACAAAAGGAATACAAATTGGAAAAGAAGAAGTAAAACTGTCACTGTTTCCAGATAACCTGATACTATACAGAGAGAATCCTAAAGATGTCACCAAAAAGCTACTAGAGCTAATCAATGAATTTGGTAAAGTTGCAGGATACAAAATTAATGCACAGAAATCTCTGGCATTCCTATACACTAATGATGAAAAACCTGAAAGAGAAATTAAGGAAAAACTCCCACTTACCACTGCAACAAAAAGAATAAAATACCTAGGAATTAACCTACCTAGGGAGACAAAAGACCTGTATGCAGAAAACTATAAGACACTGATGAAAGAAATTAAAGATGATACTAACAGATGGAGAGATATACAATGTTCTTAGACTGGAAGAATCAATATTGTGAAAATGACAATACTACCCAAAGCAATCTATAGATTCAATGTAACCCCTATCAAATTACCAATAGCATTGTTTACAGAACTAGAACAAAACCTCTTACAATTTGTATGGAGACACAAAAGATCCCAAATAGCTGAAGCAGTCTTGATGGAAAAAAATGGAGCTGGAGGAATCAGACTCCCTGACTTCAGACTATACAAAAAAGCTACAGTAATCAAGAAAATATGGTACTGGCACAAAAACAGAAATACAGATCTATGGAACAGAAAGCCCAGAAATAAACCAATGCACGTATGGTCAACTGATCTATGACAAAGGAGGCAAGGATATACAATGGAGAAATGACAGTCTCTTCAATAAGGGAAAACTGGACAGCTACATGTAAAAATGAAATTAGAACACTCCCTAACACCATACACAAAAATAAACTAAAAATGGATTAGAGACCTATGTAAAAGTAGACACTATAAAACTCTTAGAGGACATAAATCACAGCACGATCTTTTTTGATCCACCTCCTAGAGTAATGGTTAAAAAAATAAACAAACGGGACCTAATGAAACTTCAAAGCTTTTGCACAGCAAAGGAAACCATAAACAAGATGAAAAGACAACCATCAGAATGGGAGAAAATATTTGCAGATGAATCATTGGACAAAGGATTAATCTCCAAAATATATAAACAGCTCATGCAGCTCAATATTAAAAAAACAAACAACCCAATCCAAAAATGGGGGAAAGACCTAAATAGATATTTCTCCGAAGAAGACATACAGATGGCCAAGAGGCACATGAAAAGCTGCACAGCATCACTAATTATTAGAGAAATGCCAAATCAAAACTACAATGAGGTATCACCTCACACCGGTTAGAATGGGCATCATCAGAAAATCTACAAACAACAAATGCTGGAGAGGGTGTGGAGAAAAGGGAACCCTCTTGCACTGCTGGTGGGAATGTAAATTGATGCAGCCACTATGGAGAACAGTATGGAGGTTCCTTAAAGAACTAAAAATAGAATTACCATATGACCCAGCAATCCCACTACTGGGCATATACCCAGAGAAAATGATAATTCAAAAGACACATGCATCAGCTCGGTGCTTTGTGACCACCTAGAGGGGTGGGATAGGGACAGTTGGAGGGAGGGAGACGCAAGAGGGAAGAGATATGGGGATATATATATATGTATGACTGGTTCATTTTGTTATAAAGCAGAAGCTAACAAACCATTGCAAAGCAAATATACTCCAATAAAGATGTTAAAAAAAAAAAAAAAAGACACATGCACCCCAATGTTCATTGCAGCACTATTTACAATAGCCAGGTCATGGAAGCAACCTAAATGCCCATCGACACACGAATGGATAAAGAAGATGTGGGAACGCTGGCAGAAGACCTCAGACCTCCCAAAAGGCAAAAAACTCCCCATGTACCTGGGTAGGGCAAAAGAAAAAACTGAGACAAAAGAATAGGGATGGGACCTGCACCCATGGGAGGGAGCTGAGAAGGAGGAAAGATTTCCACACAATAGGAAGCCCCTTGGCAGGCAGAGACTGCAGGTGGCAGAGCGGGGGAAGCTTCCGAGCCACGGAGGAGAGCGCAGCAACAGGGGTGCGGAGGGCAAAGCGAAGAGATTCCCGCACAGAGGATCGGTGCCGACGGGCACTCACCAGCCCGAGAGGCTTGTCTGCTCACCCTCCGGGGCGGGTGAGAGCTGAGAGCTGAGGTTCAGGATTCAGTCGGAGAGCAGGGAGAGGACTGGCAGCATGAACACACAGCCTTAAGGGGTTAGTGCACCACGGCTAGCCAGGAGGGAGTCCGGGAAAAAGTATGGACCCGCCGAAGAGGCAAGAAACTTTTTCTTCTCTATTTGTTTCCTGGTGCGCAAGGAGAGGGGATTAAAAGCAATGCTTAAAGGAGCTCCAGTGACTGGCGCGTCCAGAGACGGGCATAAGACGCTAAGGCAGCGGCTGCCGCCAACAACAAGCCTGTGTGCAAGCACAGGTCGCTATCCACACCTCCCCTCCCGGGAGCCTGTGCAGCCCGCCGCTGCCAGAGTCCCGTGACCCATAGACAACTTCCCCAGCAGAATGCACGGTGCGCCTCAGGCTGGTGAAACGTCATGCCGGCCTCTGACGCCGCAGGCTCGCCCCGCTTCCGCACCCCTCCCTCACCCCGGCCTGAGTGACCCAGAGTCCCAGAAGCAGCTGCTCGTTTAACCTCGTCCTGTCTGAGCAAAGAACAGACGCCCAAAGGCGACCTACATGGAGGGGCGGGGCCAAATCCAAAGCTGAACCCAGGGAGCTGTGGGAACAAAGAAGAGAAAGGGAAATTTCTCCCAGCAGCCTCAGAGGCAGAGGATTAAATCTCCACAATCAACTTGATGGACCCTGCATCTGCGTAATACCTGAATAGACAACAAATCATCCCAAATTGAGGAGCTGGACTTCGAGAGCAAGATATATTATTTTTTCCCCTTTTCCTCTTTTTCTGAGTGTGTATGTGTATGCTTCTGTGTGAGGTTTTGTCTGCATAGCTTTGCTTTCACCATTTGTCCTAGGGTTCTGTCCGTCCACTTTTTAAAAAAATTTTTTTCTTAATAATTATTTTTCATTTTAATAACTATAGTTTTTACATTACTTTATTTTATTCCCTTCCTTCCTTCCTTCCTTTCTTTTTTTCTTTCTACTTTTTCTCCCTTTTGTTCTCAAACATGTGGATGAAAGGCTCTTGGTGCTCCAGCCAGGAGTCAGAGCTGTGCCTCTGAGGTGGGAGAGCCAAATTCAGGACACTAGTCCACAAGAGACCTCCCAGCTCCACGTAATATCAAACGGTGAAAATCTACCAGAGATCTCCATCTCAACACCAAGACCCAGCTTCACTCAACGACCAGCAAGATACAGTGCTGAACACCCTGTGCCAAATGACCAGCAAAACAGGAACACGTCCCCATCCGTTAGCAGAGAGGCTGCCTATAATCATAATAAGGCCACAGACACCCCAAAACACACCACCAGATGTGAACCTGCCCACCAGAAAGACAAGATATAGCCTCATCCACCAGAACACAGGCACTAGTCCCATCCACCAGGAAGCCTACACAACCCACTGAAACAACCTTAGCCACTGGGGACAGACACCAAAAACAAGGGGAACTACAAACCTGCAGCCTGAAAAAGGAGACCCCAAACACAGTAAGATATACAAAATGAGAAGACAGAAAAACACACAGCAGATGAAGGAGCAAGGTAAAAACCCACCAGACCTAACAAATGAAGAGGAAATAGGTAGTCTACCTGAAAAAGAATTCAGAATAATGATAGGAAAGATGATCCAAAATCTTGGAAATAGAATACAGAAAATGCAAGAAACATTTAACAAGGACCTAGAAGAACTAAAGATAAAACAAGCAACAATGAACAACACAATAAATGCAATTAAAAATATTCTAGAAGGGATAAGTAGCAGAATAACTAAGGCAGACGAACGGATAAGTGACGTGGAAGATAAAAAAATGGAAATTACTGCAGAGCAGAATAAAGAAAAAAGAACGAAAAGAACTGAGGACAGTCTCAGAGACCTCTAGGACATAAAACTCTAGAAACAATAAATGCTGGAGAGGGTGTGGAGAAAAGGGAACACTCTTGCACTGCTGGTGGAAATGTGAATTGGTTTAGCCACTATGGAGAACAGTATGGAGGTTCCTTAAAAAACTAAAAATAGAACTACCATATGACCCAGCAATCCCACTACTGGGCATATACCCTGAGGAAACCATAATTCAAAAAGAGTCATGTACCAAATTGTTCATTGCAGCTCTATTTACAATAGCCAGGACATGGAAGCAACCTAAGTGTCCATCATCGGATGAATGGATGAAGATGTAGCACATATATACAATGGAATATTACCCAGCCATAAAAAGAAACGAAATTGCGTTATTTGTAGTGAGGTAGATGGACCTAGAGTCTGTCATACAGAGTGAAGTAAGTCAGAAAGAGAAAACAAATACCGTATGCTAACACATATATATGGAATCTAAGAAAAAAAAAATGTCATGAAGAACCTAGGGGTAAGACGGAAATAAAGACACAAACCTACTAGAGAACGGACTTGAGGATATGGGGAGTGGGAAGGGTAAGCTGTGACAAAGTGAGAGAGTGGCATGGACTCTCTTTGGTAATGGCATACACTACCAAACATAAAGTAGAGAGCTAGTGGGAAGCAGCCACAGAGCACTCAGCTCGGTGCTTTGTGACCACCTATCGGGGTGGGATAGGGAAGGTGGCAGGGAGGGAGACGCAAGAGGGAAGAGAAATGGGAACATATGTATATGTATAACTGATTCACTTTGTTATAAAGCAGAAAGTAACACACCACTGTAAAGCAATTATACTCCAATAAAGATGTTAAAAAAAAGCAAAGAAGAGCTATAGGGGTTCGTGGGTCGGTTGTGCATACACATACATCCACTCTTTTTGTATATTCTTTTCCCATATAGGCCATTACATATATAAAATATATATCTACTTTATATATAAAATAAATAATTAATAAGAACCTGTTGTATAGCACAGGGAACACTACCCAATACTCTGTGATGACCTATATGGGAAAAGAATCTAAAAAAAAAAAACGGAGTGGATGTGTGTATATGTGTAACTGATTCACTTTGCTGTACATCTGAAACTAATACAATATTGTATATCAAATATATGCCAATAAATTTTTTTTAAATGATCAAAAAAATATATATATATCTATATATATAGATCCCCTCTCCCCCCTACCCCACTATAATGTGATCTTCAGGAGGGCAGAGGCCATGTCTGATTTTAGTCATCACTGTATTCCCAGAACAGAGTCTGACACACCCTAGGGACTTGGCACCTATTTATTAAATATTAATTAAATAAACTACTTGATGAATCAGGTGCTGAGCTGAAAAACAAAAGGAGAAATCAGCTGACACTGCAGAAATACAAAGGATCATGAGAGATTACTACAAGCAACTATATGCCAATAAAAAAGAATTCTGCTGACATTTTAATGTTTCCTTAAAGGCTAAGTGGGCTAGTGTGACAGTTTAGAATCTCTGGAAACCCCAAACAAAGGGGTGTTAGTATTCTTTTCTATGTGCCCACAAGAAAGATTGGGGGACAGTAGAAAACATGTGAGCGAGGCCCCCCTGGTGACACCCAAATACAAATTCCTGTCTACTTACCAGATATCATAGTTGTCTACTAGATACATGACTCTGGACTAAAGTCAAGTAAATTTCTCTTACCCTTCGTTTTCAAATTTGTAAAATGGGAATAATATATTTCACATAGGGTTTTGTGAGGATTCATCGAGATAAAGTACCTGTTTAGCACTTGGCAAATATCAGGTGCTTAAAAATTTATAGTCATTATTCAATATTCCAACTCCAAGTACCCATTTGTTGATCATAAAATTAATGAGGGCAGCTTAGGCTTGGCTGCCACCTAGGGAACATCTAAACAGCGAAGCCCCAAAACAGAAGTACATAAACAAACAAAAGATCAATTTTAAATTCTGCTAACTTACTATTTAGAGAAATACGTCAGATATTGTAAACCTATAAAAAACTTACAATGAGAGGAAAAGGTAGTTATCTGGAAGAAAATGGTGATTCTCTTTTATGAAAGGAAGAATTATCTTTTACCTGGATTGAAAGTTCATGATTTACATACACTGTATTTTCATCATGAGCATTTACCCTCTTTAACGCATTTTAATTTTATACCACAGACATCACAATAAGTGAACTGGATTTACTGACAGGATTCTTTATTGTCTGAGGGGCTTCTGACTACAGAGAGACACTTGTTATTCTCTATGTTTTTTTAAATGTTCATTTTCCTTAATTATATATGTAATTGAAAAATAAACACCATTAGGTATTTAGAAGAAAATTCATATTCTTTTAGTTTCAATGATGAAAATAAAAGATGAAAGCAAAAATAAACTAGGATATTTAGAAGCAATCCAGAGCATTTTTTTCTCCTCATGGGCATAAACACAGTCTAGGTCAACCACACACTGCCTAGGGACTATACTAGTAGGGAAGGACAACTAAATCAAGAAATTCAGAATGAAACAGTAGAACATGAAAACTGCACAGAAAAGACAGAAGAGGGATCTAGGTTAACCAATCCTGGAACCACCCTAACTCTGAACTTCTTGTTAGATGAGATGATAAAATCCTTACTGTTTTGATTAGCCTCTCTGTTACTTGGAACAGAAAGCATCCTACCTGATGCATAAATGCTGACAATTTAAGAGCTGATTATAATCTGCTCCCAAAAAGACAAGTAAATTATAGATCACTTAAAAATATTTCAGTTAGGTTATTTTCACATCAAATCATAAATATTCTTTTGATCCATCGCTTCATTTTGTAATTTTTATTCTAGACATAAAAAAGATGTGCAAATGCTCATAAGGCCAAAACCTTCTAAGTCAAAATACCAGATAATACAGAAAGCTAAAAATAGAAAACAAAAATACCTTGTAAATAAATATAGACCATGCAACAAAACACATATATAGCTTAAAAAAATGAAAGATTTTCCTATGCAGTCTAAAGAAAGCTCACGGTTTCTGGTATCTACAAGCACCCAGTATAGCAGTCTTTACAAGAAATGATGTGAGTTGAGCACACAATTAAAGACTGCTAAACAACAATAGTATTGGGTGACAGAAGGCAGCATTCAAAGATGAGCAATCAGGGACTTCCCTGGTGGCGCAGTGGTTAAGAATCCGCCTGACAATGCAGGGGACACAGGTTCGAGCCCTGGTCCGGGAGGATCCCACATGCCGCGGAGCAACTAAGCCCGTGCACCACAACTACTGAGCCTGCGCTCTAGAGCCCACGAGCCACAACTACTGAGGCCCAGGCACCTAGAGCCACGCTCTGCAACAAGAGAAGCCACCATAATGAGAAGGCCGCACACTGCAAGGAAGAGTAGCTCCCACTGGCCGCAACTAGGGAAAGCCTGTGCACAGCAATGAAGACCCAATGCAACCAAAAATAAATTAAAAAAATAAATTTATTAAAAAACAAGATGAGCAACCAACTCTTGTAATATACATAGATCATAATCATATGCAAATTTAAAGGCAAATTAATAAATGACTGTAACAAAGATAGAGATAGTGGAACAGTAAGCTTGTTGATTTAGCTACTCATTGCTTTCTAAAATTCCAAAGTACCTTAAAAGACTGCTTCAAAATTCTCTCACATCCAGCCAACCAATCAAAATTCAGTATCTGTTTCAGAACGGTTCTGCCAGCATAGTGAGATAGGTTTGTTCTTCACTGTAGTAAGAAACCCCATGGCTACAGCTCTCATTAGAGTATCCATGAACCAAAAGAAACATGAATATAGCATTATTTTACTGGCCTTCAGTACCCAAAAGACATTCTACATCAACTGACAGCATAAAAGGGAGGCAGCTGACAGGTGATTTTTTTTTTTTTTTTTTTTTTAGAATGTGCCTCAGACTAAGCTTTTCTGAAAAGGGCTTACTGAAAAAGAATATTTATTCCAAACCGAGATCCTGAAGAAGCAGTGAAACAGTTAATACTTATTTTAATTGCCTTTCACTGATTTTTAGTAGACAGTAACAAGTACTAGTAAAATAAAAGTCTTGAACTCTGGTGTTAAGAGAAGCCAATATTTAAGATGCATTTATACTGTGTCACCTCATTACCTCAATGTTCATTTGTCCTCTCAAAACTAAGGGAAAAACAAAAAGAATGAAATTAAATGACTGAATTAAGATCAAGATGTAGGCCTTTACAAATGCTAACAATTATCTACTGACTATGAAAAGCTAGTCAAGATATCAGTATTGTAATTTTGTCTGATTTCTTCAGAGATATTATAAAATGGACATGAATTTGCTAGATAGTATTTTCCCATTCTATCTCTTCTAAAATAATTTTAATGAAGTAAAAGGCTTTACTTCACTTTCAAGTAAAAGTTATTATTTTTAAGTATTTTAATTTTCTCAGCTGTTTATCCTCTAAGTTCAACACATAATTTTAAACATAGATCTATAATTTATTTGTAAGAACAAGACTGTACTTTGATACATAACCATTAAATTCAATCATGTTCCCCAAGGGAAAAATTCTCATTTTTAAGTCAACACAGTTCTTATTTTTAAATAGTAAAATAGCAAATATACTAGCCTTGGAGTCAAAAGAGCCAATTTTAAACCCCGGCCCTGCCATTAACCAATGATCTTGAGCAAGTCACTTAATCTCTCTGGGCCACAGTTTGTTCATTTTTAAAATGGAACAGATACCAAATACTTCACAGAGCATGTGAATGTTAACGTAAATGAGGAAGTATATTAAAGCATCTATAGCACAATCAATGTATAGTATACACAGGTCTTCCATAAAAGTTCAATAAATGCTTTCTCATTCAGTCATTCTCAGTTTTGTTTATTCGTTTGGTTCAAAAATCACAGAGTAGCTTATGGTAGTGGTTAAGAGGACAGGTTCTGCAGTGAGCCCGCCTGGATTCAAACCTCAGCTCCACCACTTACTCCATGTGTAACCTCGAGGAAGTTATTCAACTTCTCTAAGCTTCAACAGCCACATCTTTAAAATATTATAATAATAATAATGCTCATACACGTGTAAGAATTAAGAGATAACATATATAAAGTACCTACCTTAGCATGCAGCACAAACAAGTTTACAAATGTTAAAAAAATCATAACAAATGCATTTAAACTGTTGTGAAATATGCATAGAAGACAAATACCAGGAACTCAGGTTATCAACCTACTACAAAGGCCTCAGCCACCACCTGAACACCAGAACCACATGGCTGTCCTAAGGGCCCTCTATTCCCAACCACATTCTCAACTACTCAACCTGGATGTCCTACAGGTATCTTGAAACCCAACGTTTTTTAAAACCAAACACATCAAGTCTATTTCTTTTCTGTATTCACATCATTCCTACTGTGCTCCAATCCAATGGTTACACTGCTACCTGTAATGTTTTTTAAACATCTTATCTAGCCAAATCATTCCCATTTATAAAATCTCCACTGACTCCACACTGCCTACAAGATTAAAGCCATCTGGTTCCAACTCATGTCTCCAGTCACAGCACAGTACTCCATTTCCAGGAACAGCCACTAACCACTCTAGCCTAGGCCGTGCAATAGCCCACTACCTGGTCTCAGCAGGCATTCTTATTTCTCTCCAGTCCAACTTCCCCATTTTCATTAGATCGATTTTAAAATGCAGTAATGTCATTTGCCACTGTTCTTAAAGTCTAAGCCTGTAACATGGCCTAGAAAGCCCTAGCTAATCTTCGCCCTGTCTCTACCCACCACCCTCTTCCCCTCCCACTCTTTCTCTTGCTCAGTAAACTTCTGAGCACAGGCCTTTCCATGCTTAGAAAGCTAACTAACTCCTTTCTGCTACAGGGCCTTTATACATACTACCAGCTTGCTATCTCTTGCTAGGTCTCATCCCAAACAACTCCTCTTACTAAGAGTCCTACACATCATTTATGTCTCAGTATTACCATTATTTCCTCCAAGAAATGTTCCAAACTATGTTGGAACACACTTTCAAAGCACACTGTACTTCTCTCTTTTTTTTTTTTTATTAGTTCTAAAAGTACAACATGAAAACTAAACAGCTCTTTACTAAGCGCAAAAAGATGAAACGAACATGTAAATGACTTCCAACACTACGGAATTTTTGAAAATTAAATAGTAACAGGGACTGCTCAGTTATCCTATTCAAAGTCCCGTTCCCACAGAATTCTGGAAACATAGAGCTTGAATCATTTACTTATACAACATTCACTTGTATTTTTGGTTTTAAAAACAAAAATTTTTTAACATCTTTATTGGAGTATAATTGCTTTACAATGGTGTGTCACTTTGTTTTATAACAAAGTCAATCAGTTATACATACACATATGTTCCCGTATCTCTTCCCTCTTGCGTCTCCTTCCCTCCCACCCTCCCCATCCCACCCCTCTAGGTGGTCACAAACCACCTAGCTGATCTCCCTGTGCTATGCGGCTACTTCCCACTAGCTATCTATTTTACACTTGGTAGTGTATATATGTCCATGCCACTCTCTCACTTTGTCACAGCTTACCCTTCCCACTCCCCATATCCTCAAGCCCATTCTCTAGTAGGTCTGTGTCTTTATTGCCGTTTTACACCTAGGTTCTTCATGACTTTTTTTTTGGTCTTAGATTCCATACATATGTGTTAGCATACTGTATTTGTTTTTCTCTTTCTGACTTACTTTACTCTGTATGACAGACTCTAGGTCCATCCACCTCACTACAAATAACGCAATTTCATTTCTTTTTAAGGCTGAGTAATATTCCATTGTATATATGTGACACATCTTCTTTATCCATTCATCTGTTGATGGACACTTAGGTTGCTTCCATGTCCCGGCTGTTGTAAATACAGCTGCAATGAACATTTTGGTACATGACTCTTTTTGAATTACGGATTTCTCAAGGTATATGCCCAGTAGTGGGACTGCTGGGTTGTATGGTACTTGTATTTGTAGATTTTTAAGGAACCTCCATACTGTTCTCTATACTGGCTGTATCAATTTAAATTCCCACCAACAGTGCAAGAGTGGTCCCTTTTCTCCACACCCTCTCCAGCATTTACTGTTTCTAGATTTTTTGATGATGGCCACTCTGACTGGTGTGAGATGATATCTCATTGTAGTTTTGATTTGCATTTCTCTAATGATTAATGATGTTGAGCATTCTTTCATGTGCTTGTTGGCAATCTGTATATGTTCTTTGGAGAAATGTCTATTTAGCTCTTCTGCCCATTTTTGGATTGGGTTGTTTTTTTTTTGTTATTGAGCTGCATGAGATGCTCGTAAATTCTGGAGATTAATCCTTTGTCACTTGCTTCATTTGCAAATATTTTCTCCCATTCTGAGGGTTGTCTTTTGGTCTTGTTTATGGTTTCTTTTGCTGTGCAAAAGGTTTGAAGTTTCATTAGGTCCCGTTTATTTTTGTTTTTACTTCCATTTCTCTAGGAGGTGGGTCAAAAAGGATCTTGCTATATGTCATAGAGTGTTCTGCCTATGTTTTCCTCTAAGAGTTTGATAGTGTCTGGCCTTACATTTAGGTCTTTAATCCATTTTGAGCTTACTTTTGTGTATGGTGTTAGGGAGTGTTCTAATCTCATACTTTTACATGTACCTGTCCAGTTTTCCCAGCACCACTTATTGAAGAGGCTGTCTTTTCTCCACTGTATACTCTTGCCTCCTTTATCAAAGATAAAGTGATCATATGTGCGTGGGCTTAACTCTGGGCTTTCTACCCTGTTCCATTGATCTATATTTCTGCTTTTGTACCAGTACCATACTATCTTGATTACTGTAGCTTTGTAGTATAGTCTGAAATCAGGGAACCTGATTCCTCCAGTTCCGTTTTTCATTCTCAAGACTGCTTTGGCTATTCGGGGTCTTCTGTGTTTCCATACAATTTGTGAAACTTTCTCTTCTACTTCTGTGAAAAATGCCAGTGGTAGTTTGATAGGGATTGGACTGAATCTGCAAATTACTTTGGGTAGTAATTTTCACAATGTTGATTCTTCCAATCCAAGAACATGGTATATCTCTCCAACTATTTGTATCATCTTTAATTTCTTTCATCAGTGTCTTATAATTTTCTGTATACAGGTCTTTTGTTTCCTTAGGTCGGTTTATTCCTAGATATTTTATTCTTTTTATTGAAATGGTAAATGGGAGTGTTTTCTTAGTTTCACTTTCAGATTTTTCAACATTAGTGTATAAGAATGGCAGAGATTTCTGTGCATTAATTTCGTATCCTGCTACTTTACCAAACTCATTGATTAGCTCTAGTAGTTTTCTGGTAGTATCTTTAGGATTCTCTATGTATAGTATCATGGCATCTGCAAACACTAACAGCTTTACTTCTTTCCGATTGGATTCCTTTTATTTCTTTTTCTTCTCTGACTGCTGTGGCTAAAACTTCCAAAACTATGTTGAATAATAGTGGTGAGAGTAGGCAACCTTGTCTTGTTCCTGATCTTAGTGGAAATGCTTTCAGTTTTTCACCATTGAGGATGATGTTGGCTGTGGGTTTGTCATATGTGGCCTTTATTATGTTGAGAAAAGTTCCCCCTATGCCTACTTTCTGCAGGGTTTTTATCATAAATGCGTGAATTTGTCGAAAGCTTTCTCTGCATCTACTGAGATGATCATATGGTTTTTCTCCTTCAGTTTGTTAATATGGTGTATCATGTTGACTGATTTGCATATATTGAAGAATCCTTGCATTCCTGGGATAAACCCCACTTGATCATACTGTATGATTCTTTAAATGTGCCATTGGATTCTGTTTGCTAGTATTTTGTTGAGGATTTTTGCACCTATGTTCATCAGTGATACTGGCCTGGGGTTTTCTTTCTTTTTGACATCTTTGTCTGGTTTTGGTATCAGAGTGATGGTGGCCTCGTAGAATAAGTTTGGGAGTGTTCCTCCCTCTGCTATATTTTTGAAGAGTTTGAGAAGGATAGCTGTTAGTTCTTCTCTAAATGTTTGATAGAATTCGCCTGTGAAGCCATCTGGTCCTGGGCTTTTGTGTGTTGGAAGATTTTTTTTTTTTTGCGGTACCCGGTCCTCTCACTGTTGTGGCCTCTCCCGTTGCGGAGCACGGACTCTCGACACGCAGGCTCAGGGGCCATAGTTCACGGGCCAAGCCGCTCCGCGGCATGTGGGATCTTCCCAGACCAGGGCACGAACCCGTGTCCCCTGCATCGACAGGCGGACTCTCAACCACTGCGCCACCAGGGAAGCCCCTGTTGGAAGATTTTTAATCACAGTTTCCATTTCAGTGCTTGTGATTGGTCTGTTCATATTTCCTATTTCTTCCTAGTTCAGTCTCAGCACGTTGTGCGTTTCTAAGAATTTGTCCATTTCTTCCAGGTTGTCCATTTTATTGGCATGTAGTCGCTTGTAGTAAACCATCATGATCCTTTTATTTCTGCAGTGTCAGTTGTTACTTTGACTTTTCCATTTCTAATTCTATTGATTTGAGTCTTCTCCCTTTTTTTCTTGATGAGTCTGCCTAATGGCTTATCAATTTTGTTTATCTTTTCCAAGAACCAGCTTTTAGTTTTATTCATCTTTGCTAACGTTTCCTTCATTTCTTTTTCATTTATTTCTGATATGATCTTTATAATTTGTTTCCTTCTGCTAACTTCGGGGTGTTTTTGTTCCCCTTTCTCTAATTGCTTTAGGTGTAAGGTTTGGTGGTTTATTTGAGATATTTCCTGTTTCTTAAGGTAGGATTGTATTGCTATAAACTTCCCTCGTAGAACTGCCCTTGCTGCATCCCATGGGTTGTGGGTCGTCGTGTCTCCATTGTCATTTGTTTCTAGGTATTCTTTTATCTCCTCTTTGATTTCTTCAGTGATCACTTCGTTATTAAGTAGTGTATTGTTTAGCCTCCATGTGTTTGTATTTTTACAGATCTTTTCCTGTAATTCATATCCAGTCTCATAGTGTTGTGGTCGGAAAAGATACCTGATACGATTTCAATTTTCTTAAATTTACCAAGGATTGATTTGTGACCCAAGATATGATCTCTCCTGGAGAACGTTCTATGAGCACTTGAGAAAAATGTGTATTCTGTTTTTGGATGGAATGTCATATAAATATCAATTAAGTCCATCTTGTTTAATGTATCATTTAAAGCTTGTGTTTCCTTATTTTCATTTTGGATGATCTGTCCATTGGTGAAAGTGGGGTGTTAATGTACCCTACTATGATTGTGTTACTGTTGATTTCCCCTTTTATGGCTGTTAGTATTTGCCTTATGCATTGAGGTGCTCCTATGTTGGGTGCATAAATATTTAAAACTGTTATATCTTCTTCTTGGATCAATCCCTTGATCATCATGTAGTGTCTTTCTTTGTCTCTTGTAACAGTCTTTATTTTAAAGTCTATTATGTCTGATATGAGAATTGCTACTCTAGCTTTCTTTTGGTTTCCATTTGCATGGATTATCTTTTCCTATCCCCTCACTTTCAGTCTGTATGTGTCCCTAGGTCTGAAGTGGGTCTCTTGTGGACAGCATATATATGGGTCTTGTTTTTGTATCCATTCAGCCAGTCTGTGTCTTTTGGTGGGAACATTTAACCCATTTACATTTAAGGTGATTATTGATATGTATGTTCCTATTCCCATTTTCTTAATTGTTTTGGGTTTGTTATTGTAGGTCTTTTCCTTCTCTTGTATTTCTTGCCTAGAGAAGTTCCTTTAGCATTTGTTGTAAAGCAGGCTTGGTTGTGCTGAACTCTCGCAGCTTTTGTTTGTCTGTAAAGGTCTTAATTTCTCCATCAAATCTGAATGAGATCCTTGCTGGGTAGAGTAATCTTGGTTGCAGGTTTTTCTCCTTCATCACTTTCAATATGTCCTGCCACTCCCTTCTGGCTTGCAGAGTTTCTGCTGAAAGATCAGCTGTTAACCTTATGGGGATTCCCTTGTGTGTTATTTGTTGTATTTCCCTTGCTGCTTTTTTTCTTTTTTTTTTTGTGGTACACGGGCCTCTCACTGTTGTGGCCTCTCCCGTTGTGGAGCACAGGCTCCGGACGCGCAGGCTCAGCGGCCATGGCTCATGGGTCCAGCCACTCCGCGGCATGTGGGATCTTCCTGGACCGGGGCAGAAACCCATATCCCCTGCATCAGCAGGCGGACTCTCAACCACTGCGCCACCAGGGAAGCCCTCCCTTGCTGCTTTTAATATGTTTGCTTTGTATTTAATTTTTGATAGTTTGATTAATATGTTTCTAGGCGTGTTTCTCCTTGGATTTATCCTGTATTGGACTCTCTGTGCTTCCTGGACTTGATTAACTATTTCCTTTCCCATAGTAGGAAAGTTTTCAACTATAATCTCTTCAAATATTTTCTCACTCCCTTTCTTTTTCTCTTCTTCTCCTGGGACCCCTATAATTCGAATGTTGGTGCGTTTAATGTTGTCCCAGAGGTCTCTGAGACTGTCCTCAGTTCTTTTAATTCTTTTTTCTTTATTCTGCTCTGCAGTAGTTATTTCCACTATTTTATCTTCCACATCACTTACCTTTTCTTCTGCCTCAGTTATTCTGCTACTTATCCCTTCTAGAATATTTTTAATTGCATTTATTGTGTTGTTCATTGTTGCTTGTTTTATCTTTAGTTCTTCTAGGTCCTTGTTAAATGTTTCTTGCATTTTCTGTATTCTATTTCCAAGATTTTGGATCATCTTTCCTATCATTATTCTGAATTCTTTTTCAGGTAGACTGCCTATTTCCTCTTCATTTGTTAGGTCTGGTGGGTTTTTACCTTGCTCCTTCATCTGCTGTGTGTTTTCCTGTCTTCTCATTTTGCTTATCTTACTGTGTTTGGTGTCTCCGTTTTGCAGGCTGCATGTTCATAGTTCCAATTGTTTTTGGTGTCTATCCCCAGTGGCTAAGGTTGTTTCAGTGGGTTGTGTAGGCTTCCTGGTGGATGGGACTAGTGCCTGTGTTCTGGTGGATAAGGCTGATCTTGTCTTTCTGGTGGGCCGGTCTCCGTCTGATGGTGTGTTTTGGGGTGTCTGTGGCCTTATGATTTTAGGCAGCCTCTCTGCTAATGGATGGGGCTGTGTTCCTTTCTTGCTAGTTGCGTGGCACAGGGTGTCCAGCCCTGTAGCTTGCTGGTTGTTGAGTGAAGCTGGGTCTTGGCATTGAGATGGAGATCTCTGGGAGATTTTCACTGTTTGATATTACGTGGAGCTGGGAGGTCTCTTGTGGACCAATGTCCTGAAGTTGGCTCTCCCACCTCAGTGGCACACCCCTGACGCCTGGCTGGAGCACCAAGAGACTGTCCTCCACACGGCTCAGAAGAAATAGGAAGGAAGGAAGGAAGGAAGGAAGGAAGGAAGGAAGGAAGGAAGGGAGGGAGGAAGGGAGGAAGGAAGGAAGGAAGGAGAAAGAAAAGAAAGAGGATAAAATAAAGTATGATAAAAGTTATTAAAATAAAAAATAATTATTAAGAAAAGAATTTTTAAAGGTAAAAAAAAAAGACAGACGGACAGCACCCTAGGACAAATGGTGAAAGCAAAGCTATACAGACAAAATCTCACACAGAAGCATACACATACACACTCACAAAAAGAGGAAAAGGGGAAGAAATAATATATCTTGCTCCCAAAATCCACCTCCTCAATTTGGTATGATTCGTTGTCTATTCAGGTATTCCACAGATGCAGGGTACATCAAGTTGATTGTGGAGCTTTAATCCGCTGCTTCTGAGGCTGCTGGGAGAAATTTCCCTTTGTCTTCTTTGTTCCCACAGCTCCTGTGGCTCAGCTTTGGAAGTGGACCCGCCTCTGCGTGTAGGTCATCTGAGGGCGTCTGTTCTTCGCTCAGACAGGACAGGGTTAAATAAGCAGCTGATTCTGGGGCTCTGACTCACTCAGCCCAGGTGGAGGGAGGGTTACGGATGCGGGGCGAGCCTGCGGCGGCAGAGGCCAGCGGGACATTGCACCAGCCTGAGGCACGCCATGCGTTCTCCTGGGGAAGTTGTCCCTGGATCACGGGACCCTGGCAGTGGCGGGCTGCACAGGCTCCCGGGAGGGGAGGTGTGGATAGGGAAGGGAAGTGTGGATAGTGACCTGTGCTCATACACAGTCTTGTTGGTGGCGGCAGCAGCAGCCTTAGAAACTCGTGCGCCTCTCTGGGGTCTGCCACAATAGCTGCAGTTTCTGCCTGTCTCTGGAGCTGCTTTAAGCAGGGCTCTTAATCCCCTCTCCTCGTGCACCAGGAAACAAAGAGGCAAGGAAAAGTCTCTTATCTCTTTGGCAGGTCCATACTTTTTCCCCGGACTCCCTCCTGGCTAGCCATGGTGCACTAACCCCTTCAGGCTGTTTTCACGCTGCCAACCCCAGTCCTCTCCCTGCATCGGACCAAAGCCTGAGCCTCAGCTCCCAGCCCCGGCCTGTCCCGGAGGGCGAGCAGACAAGCCTCTTGGGCTGGTGAGTGCTGGTCGGCACCGATCCTCTGTGCAGGAATCTCTCCGCTTTTCCCTCTGCACCCCTGTTGCTGCGCTCTCCTCCGTAGCTCTCTTTACTTCTGTTTTATGGCATTTACCACAAATAAATTACTTGTACAAATGAATGTTTAATTTCTTTTTCCCCCTGCCAGACTGCAAGCTCAGGGAGGGAGAGGATTACGTCTGCTGCATTTGCCCTTAAAACGTCAGAAGCTACCGAAGTGCCTAGCCCAAAAACAGATGGTTAACAAACAGTTGCTTAGTTAACGAATGGAAGCAGTAAATCAAAGTGTAAGAAAGATTTCAGCCCCCAGGCTGTGAAAACTCTCTAAAAGCCAACCTTTTGAAGGCAGTCAGCTGTTCTTCACTGAACTACTTACAGGTCACTAACATTTATCCAATGTCTACATGTACCAATAGCTGTGTCAGAAATTAATGTACAGTATCTCATTTAGTAGTCACAATCATCCTGTGAGGTAGTTAGCATTTGCTCCATTTCTAGGGTGAAGCAACTGAGGCCAAAATAGTTAGCTCTCATCCAAAGTCAGCACAAGGAGGCAGAGTTAAAATTTTGGCTCTAATGCCATGTGTAGTATAACAGTATAGCATCACCAGTAGGACAATTTAAGCAGTGGCTGAAGAAAGGCTATCAATTAAAAATGTCATGGGGACATTTTTGTACATATATGATCCATCACTAAATAAGCTAAACTGCAAAATCTTCAAGGAGCAACGCAACTCCAATTTCATGAGTCTAGCATTAAGATAATGTCTTCTAAACTATGTGTGGCTGTACAGGAGAAACCACAACATTGCACTATGTCCTCCCCCGATTCCACCATCAGAGGGCAATTTATCTGGCACTAAAATGGGCTGTCAAAAAACAAAGGCCGTAGGCAGTTATCAGCTAAATGAAAGAGTTCTGACCTCTTACAAGGTCTCCATCTTCCAATCCCTCCTATTCCACACAGTGATGAAAATACCCTTCCCTGTCTGCCAAGAATATAAGTTTCAAGCATTTGCAAAGGAACTTGAGCCTCTACCTACTTCCCACTACTGCTCCTGCTTCAATGTAACCTAAATAAATAAATAAATAAGATCCCTCCCAATCTCTGTTCTTGGAGGAGTAGAGGAATCACAATTTCTGGATTACCAACAGGGCTAGTAGCCCTGGGTGGGAAAAAGGTAGGTGGGTATTGTTTAGACTAAGGTTCTCTCAGGTCCTACAGCTGTTTACTATTTATCCACCAAACAGTAATAACTATATATTTCAATAAATGAATCAATAAAACTGATTTAATGCAGTGGCTCTCAAATTAAATGGATACTAAATTCAACTGAGCAGCTATAACATATATTTTGCATGCATGAACTTACCCTGGCCCCACAACAAAACTATCAAATCATAATTGAGACTGATGTCCAAGCAAGAGTAATTTTTAAAAGCTCCACATATTATTATGATGCACATCCCTAGCTCAGAGCAACTGTTTTATTATGTTACAGCACTAAACTTCTTATTCATTCAAACACTGGTTGGTTATGTGTGACAGTTAAGTGACAAAATCATATAAATGAATAAAGATCTAATTGTATTATAGCTACACATTGCACTTCATACACACATTTACATTCATTTCCATACAGAAATACCTTCTCTATTTCCTTGAATAATATGGCTGTCTTAGTCTTTTTCTTTTTCCACATTCAATAATGAAGGACAAGAAAAATTTTATCTCTCTCATATGTCTTCTATGTGAGAAAGAAAATAGCTTAAACACACCAAGAAGCAAGGAGAACATACACTCTGGTGTACCTGGGACAGCCAGCTTTATGTTTATTGTATGGGTATAATTATTAAGCGAGACTCCTCACTCTCAAGGATATCCTGGTTTGATGATAACTTATATCAGAAGTAGGCCACTGTTTTCATTTCTATGTGATTTTTAATTGAGTTATAATTCATGTGTGCCATTAAGATCACCTTTTTAGAAGTGTACAATTCAGAGTTCATTGTTGGTTTTTTTTTTGCAACCATCCCTAATATAATTCCAGAACATTTTTATCATCCTAAAAAGAAGCCCAATGCCCATTAGCTATCAATCCCCATTCCTTCCTCTGCCCAACTCCTGAAAATTACTTATCTACTTTCTGACTCTACAGATTTGCCTATTTGAGGCATCTCATAAAATGAAATCAGACAATATGCAGCCCTTTGTGTCTGGCTTCTTTCACTTAGCATAATGTTTTCAAGGCTCATCTATGTTAAGTATTATCAGTACCTCATTCTTTTTTTGGCTGAATAATGTTGTATTTTATGGATATACCACATTTTATTTATTCATTCAATAGTTGACGGATATGTGGTTGCTTCCATTCGTTAACTATTAACTGCTATAAACAGTGGTATGCAGATTTTTGTGTGGATATGTTTTCAATTCTCTTGGGTGTATGTCTAGGAGAAGAATTGCTGGGTCACGTGGTAACTTTATCTTTAACTTTTTGAGGAACCACCAGGCTGTGCTCCAAGGGGTCTGAACCATTTTGCCATCCTACCAGTAATGTACAACGGTTCCAATTTCTACACACCCTCATCAACACTTGTTATTGTCTTTTTTATTACAACTATCCTAGTAGATGTGAAGTGGTATCTCAATGTAGTTTTCATTTGCATTTCTCTAATGACTAATGATATAAAGCATCTTTTCATGAGCCTATTGGCCATTTGTATATCTTCTTTGGAGAAACGTATATTTCAAATCCTTTCGTAAATTGGATTATTTGGCTTGCCACTGTTACCTTGTAAGAGTTCTTTATATACTCTGGATACTAGACCCTTATCAGAAATATGATTTGCAAATATATTCTCCCATTCAGCAGGCTGTTTTTTCACTATCTTGACAGTGTCCCCAGAAGGATAGTTTTTAATTTTGACGAAGTTCAGTATGTCTTATTTCTTCTTTGGTTGCTTGCGTTTTGGGTGTCATATCTAAGAAACCACTGCCTCATTCAAGGTCTTGAAAACTTAAGTTTACATGGTTTTAGCTCTTACATTTAAGTCTTTGATCCACTTTGAGCCAATTTTTGTATATGACGTAAAGCTAGGAAACAACTTTGTTCATTTACATGTGTATATCTAGGTGTCCCACTAAAACTAAAATCTGTAACAAAAAAATCTCCAAATACTTGGGAAATAAACCATACAAGTCAGAATAATTCATGAATGAAGGGAAATTAGAAAACGTTTTTAACTAGTCAAAAATGAAGTAGAACATAGCAAAATATGTGGGATGCAGCTAAAGCAGTGCTTAGAAGGAAATGTACAACTTCAAAGGCTTATACTAGAAAGTAAAAATGTCTCAAATTAACAATCATAGCTGCCAATCTAAGAAACTAGAAAAATAAGAGCAAAATAAACCCAATGCAAAGAAAGAAAGAAGATATAAGAGTAGAAGTAAATGAAATTGAAAAGGGAAAAAAATAGAGAAAATCAATGAAATGAAAAATGGTTTCTCTGAAAAGACCAATAAATTGATAAATCTCTTATAAGACTGACAAACTAAGGGAGAAAATACAATATCAGAAATGAAGGAGAAAATATCACTACAGACCCCTAAGACATTAAAGGGAAAATAAGGGACTACTAGAAACAATGCTTCACACATAAATTCTATACCTTTGGAGCAAAGTGATCCATTCTTCAAAAACAAAACTCAAAACAGATCAAAGAGATTATTTGAGTAACTTTGTATCTATTAAAGAAATTGATTTTGTAACTAAAAAAACTTATGAAATAAAAATCTCCAGACGCCCCCATCAAAAAAACCAATTCACCATAAATTGTATGGATTATTTCTAGACTCTCAATTCTACTCCATTAATCTCTATGTATATCCCTACACCAGTAGCAAAATGTCTTGATTACCATAGCTTTGTAGTTAAGTTCTGAGATCAGGAAATGGGAATCCTCCAACTTTATTATTTTTAAAGACTGGTTTTTGGCTATTCAAGGTATCTTGAATTTCCACGTGAATTTTAAGATCAGCTTGTCAATTTCTGCAAAAACAGCCAGCTAACATTTTGATATGGATTGCCCTGAATTTGTTTGGGGAGTACTGCAATCTTAATAGTAGTAAGTCTTCTAATTCATAAACACTGTATGTCTTCCATTTACTTAGGTTGCCTTTAGATTCTTTCAACAATGTTTTCTAGTTTTCAGAGTACAGGTATTGCACTTCTTTTGTTAAATTTATTCCTAAGTACTTTATTCTTTTGATGCTATTATAAATAGAACTGTTTTCTTAATTTCACTTATGGATATCACTGCTTTCACTCTATGATTCTTGACTTCAAAAATGTAGAATGACATTTTAAAAAGAGTAATCAGAAGTTTATTATATTTATTTTTTAAGTTTTTTTATTGAAGTATAGTTGATTTACAATATTGTATTAGTTTCAGGTGTACAGAAAAGTGGTTCAGTTATGTATCTACACATACATATATATATATACACACGATTTTCATATTATTTTCCATTATACGTTATTTTAAGACACTGAATATCGTCCCCTGTACTATAAAGTAAATCCTTACTGTTTACCTATTTTATATACAGTAGCGTGCATCTGTTAATCCCAGACTCCTAACTTATCCCTCCCTACCCCTTTCCCCTTTGGTAACCATAAGTTTGTTTTCTATGTCTGTGAGTCTGTTTCTGTTTGTAAATAAATTCATTTGTACTATTTTTTAGATTGCATATATAAATATTTGTCTTTCTCTGTCTGACATACCTCACTTAGTATGATATTCTCTAGGTCCATCCATGTTGCTGCAAATGGCAATACTTCATTCTTTTTTATGGGTGAGAAATATTCCATTTTGTGTGTGTGTGTGTGTATATACACACACACACACCCACACACACACACCCATCTTCTTTATCCATTCAACACTTAGGTTGCTTCCATGTCTTGGCTATTGTGAATAGTGCTACTATGAACACTGGGGTGCATGTATCTTTTCGAATTACGAGTTTTTATCTTTTCCAGATATACACCCAGGAATGGGATTGCTAGATCCTATGGTAGCTCTATTTTTGTTTTTTTAAGGAACACCCATACTGTTCTCCATAGTGGCTGTACCAATTACATTCCCATCAACAGTGTAGCAAGGTTCCCTTTCCTCTATACCCTCTCCAGCATTTATTATTTGTAGACTTTTTGATGATAGCCATTATAACCAGTGTGAGGTGATACCTTACTGTGGTTTTGATTTGCATTTCTCTAATAATTAGCAAAGTTGAGCATCTTTTCATGTGCCTGTTGGACATCTGTATATCTCCTTTGGTGAAATGTCTACTTAGGTCTTCTGCCTATTTTTGATTTGAGTTGGTTTTCTTTTTGGATACTGTATTTTATAAGCTGTTTGCATATTTTGGAAATTAAGCCCGTCGGTCACATCACTTAAAAATATTTTCTCCCCTTCTGTATGTTGTTTTTTTTGTTTTGATGATGGTTTCCTTTGCTGCACAAAAGCTTTTAAGTTTGATTAGGTCTCATTTTTTTATTTTTGTTATTATTTCTTTTACTTTGGGAGACTGATCTAAGAAAATATTGCTACGATTTATGTCAGAGAATGTTTTGCCTATGTTCTCTTCTAGGAGTCTTATGGTGACATGTCTTATATTTACATCTCTAACCCATTTTGAGTTTATTTTTGTGCATGGTGTAAGGGTGTGTTCTAACTTCATTGACTTACATGCGGCTGTCCAGCTTTCCCAACACCACTGATTGAAGAAACTTTTTTCTCCATTGTATATTCTTGCCTTCTCTGTCAAAGATTGACTATAGGTGTGTGGGTTTATTTCTAGGCTCTCTATTCTGTTCCATTGATCTATATGTCTATTTTTGTGCCAATACCATGCTATTTTGATTACCATAGCTACGAAGTACTTTCTGAAGTCTGTGAGGGTTATGTCTCCAGCTTTGTTCTTTTGCCTCAGGATTGCTTTGGCAATTCTTTGTCTTTTATAGTTCCATACAAATTTGGGGATTATTTGTTCTAGTTCTGTGAAAAAATGTCATGGGTATTTTGATGGGGATTGTATTAAATCTGTAGATTACTTTGGGTAGTATGGCCATTTTAATGATATTCATTCTTCCAATCCAAGAACATGGGATATCTTTCCATCTCTGTGAATTGTCTTCAATTTTCTTTATCAATGTTTTATAGTTTTTAGCATATAGGTCTTTCACCTCCTTGGTTAGATATGTGCCTAGGTATTTTTGACGTGATTTTAAATGGGATTTTTTTTAACTTTCTTTCTGATATTGCATTGTTAGTGTAAAGAAATGCAACAGATTTCTGTATATTAATCTTGTATCCTGTTACCCTGCTGATTTCACATATTAGTTTTTATGTGGAGTCTTTAGGGTTTGCTATATAGAGTATCATGTTATCTGCATATAATGACAATTTTACCTCTTCCCTTCCAATTTGCATACTTTTTATTGCCTTTTCTTGTCTGATTGCTGTGGCTAGGACTCCCCATACTATGCTGAAAAGAAGTGGTGAGGGTGGGCATCCTTGTCTTGCTCCAGAATTTAGGAAGAAGGCTTTTAGCTTTTCACCACTGAGTATTATG
Source organism: Neophocaena asiaeorientalis asiaeorientalis (assembly GCF_003031525.2). Lineage (NCBI taxonomy): Eukaryota > Metazoa > Chordata > Mammalia > Artiodactyla > Phocoenidae > Neophocaena > Neophocaena asiaeorientalis. The sequence goes on along the minus strand of NW_020175700.1, from coordinate 2,178,443 downwards.
TTGGCTGTGGGTTTGTCATAAACAGCTTTTATTATGTTGAGATATGTTCCCTCTATACTCACTTTGGTGAGAGTTTTTATCGTGAATGGATGCTGAGTTTTATCAAATAATTTTTCTGCATCTATTGAGATAATCATGTGGTTTTTGTCTTTTGTTAATGTGGTGTATCACATAGATTGATTTGTGTATGCTGAACCATCCTTGTGACCCTGGGACGAATCCAACTTCATTGTGGTATATGATCTTTTTCATGTATTGTTGGATTCAAGTTGCTAATATCTTGTTGAGAATTTTTGCATCTACATTCATCAAAGACACTGGCCTGTAATTTTCTTTTTTGGTAGTTTCTTTGGTTTTGATATCAGGGTGATGGTGGCTTCATAGGATGACTCTGGGAGTGTTCCCTCATATTCAATCTTTTGGAAGAAAGATTGGTGTAAGTCCTTCTTTGTATGTTTGGTAGAATTTCCCAGTGAAGCCATCTGGTCCTGGACTTCTGCTTGCCGGGAGTTTTTTAAAATTACATATTATATTTCACTTCCAGTATTCAGTCCATTCAAATGATCTATTTCTTCTTGATTCAGTTTTGGTAGGCTGTATGTTTCCAGAAAATTGTTCATTTCTTCCAGGTTGTCCAATTTGCTGGCATATAATTGTTCACAGTATTCTCTTACGGTTTTTTGTATTTCTGCAGTATTGGTTGTTATTTCTCTTCTTTCTTTTCTTATTTTGTTTCTTTGGGTTCTCTCTCTTTTCTTGGTGACCCTAGCTAGATGCTTGTCAATTTTGTTTACCCTTTCAAAACACCAGCTCGTGGTTTTATTGATCTTTTCTACTGCTTTTTGATCTCTATTTTATTTATTTCCTCTCTCATATTTCCTTCCTTCTACTGACTCTGGGTTTTGTTTCTTCTTTTTCTAATTCTTTTAGGTGGTAGGTTGGGTTGTTTGAGATTTTTCTTGTTTCTTGAGGAAGGTCTATATCACTGTTAACTTCCCTCCTTGAACTACTTTTGCTGCATCCCATGGATTTTGTAATGTTCTGTTTTCACTGTCATTTGTCTCAAGGTATTTTCTGATTTCCTCTTTGATTTCACTGTTGACCCATTGGTGTTTTAGTAGCATGTTGTTAATTTTTTTTATTGCAGTTAAACACGAATTGCCTTGGGTCCTCTAATTTTTATCTACTACAAGGGGGAAAAAATTGATCTAAATAAGCAAGAAACCCTAATAGCCATCCACTTTGCTAAAAGATCTTAAAAAATCAGAATCAAGCAATGCCTAACAATTTTAATCCCAATTTCAGTACTGGGCAATGCAACTACCTTATGCACACGCATATGTGCACACACATACACACAGTCACAAATGATGTCTTGCGTTCCCTTATTAACTATATAAACAAAATAACCGCTATTCTCTTAGTCGCACGAACTTGAGGGAGACTATCTTACTGTAATTTTCAATGTGATTAGAGATTCTTTGCTCTTACAGATTTATCTTTCAGTTACTTTTAATACAAGAACATTTTTCTTCACTGTAAAATAGGATATTTTTATTACTGTTTACAAACAATTAAATCCAGCCAGAAATTCAAATTCTAAATTAATTTAAGACTATCATTTAACTATTGTTTTATGGAAAATGAGCAAAGCATTCCATTTCAGCCAGAATTGCACATGCTATATCTAATTACACATTTTTAAAATACAATATGTTGTATGAACTTAATGATGGCTACTACTCAGTATTTAAAGGTATGATTCAATAAGGAAAACAAACTTTACTTTGAACTTATAGCTATTACTTGAAAAGTTTTTCTGTATTATATAACTTTCATAAAGGCAGAACATGCCCTACAAACAATTACACTTAATTTTATAAAGCTCTGACTTATATTTGGTTATAAATTTTAGATAAAATTCAAAAACATTAACATATGATCAATAAAAGTATGAAACATAGATATCACTGAGAAAATAATCCCATACTAACTACAAAAGGGACTGCTTAACAAATTCATGGGTATCATGATAGATATTCTGGCCTGAAAAACAATTTAAATGATATAAGTCTATCAAAAGAAAGGCAAGAAATCATTACGACTCAAGGCACTTTGAACAATGGTGGAGGTTGTACCCTGCACATGGGCATAGGGCCAAGAGAAGGCAAGTGGGGACTGAATCCAGTTTGTTCTCCACTCTCTAAACCCTGAACCCTAGCAGAGGGCAGCATCCACCTAAAACTGGGAGAAGAGCCTTTTTCTAACTTTGCAAGGGCTAGCTGTGACTTGGCTGTAACACATCCAAACAACTAGTTCTTAGAAAAATTAGGACAATTGAAATACTAAATATTGGTACCCTTCCTAAAATCATTAACTCCAAAATATCACTTCTCACTGTGAGTTTATTTTGAATGTTTTAGGTAAAATCGTTAATATAGCAAAACATAAATAGGTTCGGGGAGGGGAGAAATCATCTAAACTTCTAAAATTGTATCCTTCTAGTTCATTTGGATTTCTCTGATTAATAACTGGTTATATATTCAGATTAGAGACATTTTAAAGCTGAATGCTAAAAAATTAGAGGAGAGCTTAGGGGTATATTGTTAAGAACCTATTCCTAATAGAGAAATATACAACTTATTTTACACAACATATATAGTGTGAAAAATTATGTATTAACTAAATTTGATGGAAACTAGAAGTAATCTTTTTAAGGTCACTATCATTCCTTTCATTTAATGGTACAGGGAGTTTGAAGATTTTTTTTTAATTGTGTTTCCTTAAAGACACACATTTTTAAATGATACAAATTATTAATCATGATAAATAATCCAATCTACTGACTAAAAAGACATTATAACTGAAATTTTTATCAGAATGACCAGCCTATAAAATGTGTATTTTATTTCTAGATATACCAATGAATTGCCATGTGACTTTTAGTGACTCATATCTTCACTACTCAAATCAGTTGTACAAAGTGGAGCAAGAATATAGCTGAAATTCTTGCAGGAAATTATGAGGATATAAGCACAGGGCACCTTGGGCTCCTCAGAGATAAGCACCATATTATTAAAATTATTATTGAAAAGGATATTTTGTAAACTGCCCTTATTAAGACTAAATCCCATCCATTCATGACCTTTCATTCCCAGATTAATTACACATACATAAGAGCAATGTCGTCTTCACGTGGGACACACAGAAAAAATAAAGGACACATCAAGGCAAGGTGTGAAAATGAGAATGAGATTCTAGTCCTCCACCACCAACTCACTTTCAATATTAGCACTCTGTCATTTTTAAAATGTAGATTCTTATACCTATCCCAGATCATAGTGATTTCTGGAAAAAAACCTTTGCCAATAATTGCATCCTGTAAAAAGATAAATTATCCTTACTAGAAACCATCTCCATTCTCTATATTATTACGAATACAAAATACATTTAAATCTTTTAACCTTGTATCACCTGAATCAAACCTGTATATAAATGCTGTTCTAGGTCTAACTTTATCTTTATTTATAAAGATAAATATGATTTGGCATATACCATTATATTCAGAATCAGAAGATTTCTAAATGAATCTGAAAAGAAGTATAGCAATATGGGTAGGCATGCAATACAACTAAAACTGGCATATTTGGTGTTAACATAAAATATACACAAGCATGAAATGTATACATTTTACGTGTTTTTATTTTTATGTGCTTTGATTTTACTCTGCATAAGTGGAATCACAAATAATGAATTTTTTTGTTTCTAGCTTCTATTGAGAAACAGATTTGTGTTACCTGTGTAGTATGTAGCTGTAGTTCATCCATTTTTATTGCTATAAAATAAACAGATATAAATATATATATAAACATATATATGTTATATGTATATAAACATATCACAATTTTATTCAATCAACTGTTGATGAATATTGAATTGAGTTTGAAGCTACTAAAACACTGCTGCCACCAATATTATCAACATATCTCTTGGTACACATGTTCATTCACTACTCTCAGGGGTATACTCATGGAAGGAAATTATTGGGTCACAAGGGTAAGCAAGTAACAAACTGTTTCCTAAAGCGGTTGTAGTAACATACATTCCTACCAGCAGTGTTTACTCAGTTGCTATAACTTAACATCCTCTCCAAAACTTGTACTGTCAATCTACTTTTTAAATTCAGACACTCTAGTGTTTTATGGAGCCTCTTTGCAGTTTTAATTTGTACTTCCCAGATTACTAATGAAGTTAAGCACCCTTTTCACATATTTCTTGAATACTTGTATTTCTTTTAGAAAGTGCCTTTAAGGGACTTCCCTGGTGGTCCGCTGGTTAAAACTCCGCATTTCCACTGCAGAGGATGTGAGTTCAATCTCTCATCGGGGAAGTTTCATATGCTGTGTCGTGCAGCCAAAAAAAACCAGAAGGTGCCTTTTTATGTCTCTTACCCCTTTTTCTATTGGATTTTTTGTCTTTGTCACACTGATGTGCAGAAGTGCTTTGAATATTCTGATATATACATTTTGTCTGTTATATGTGTTGCAAATATCATCTTCCACCCTGCCTTCCCTCTCTATTCTAATGGTGACTTTGCAAGAACAAAGTTTCTTAATTTTAAGGTAATCAAACTTATAAATTGTGTTATTTATATCAGCACTTTTTACTTCTTTCTAAGAATATTTTCCTGTCCAGAGATCATGAACATGTTCTCCTTACATTTAGCTTCTAAAGTTTTATAGTTCTGCCTTTCACGCTGAGAGGTACAAATCAATCTTTAATTGATTTTTGCATATGGTATAGAGTATGAGTCTCATTTTTGCTTTATCACCAATTGTTCCAATATCATTTATTGAATAATTCTTTTCCTACCACTCTAAAGTGCCAGTTTTGTCATAAAGTAAGTGCGCATGTACAAACTGATCCTCTTTCAGACTCTTTATTTCTTTTGTTTATCCTTGTGGCATTATTTCATGAAAGTAATTATTGTAGCTTTATAGGCTTTGAGTAGAGAAAGTCTTCTGATTTGATCTTCTTTTTCGTGACTAAGCTATTCCTGGGAAGACCACAAAATTTCCTTTAAAACACAAAACAGAAACAAACTAATAAAATTTTTTTATAATATCCATTGGGATTACAATGAATTGAGAATAATGCTCAAAATGGATTATAACCCTCAGAAAAACATAACCTTAATGGATGGCCAAATTAACCCCACAATAAAAGCTACTCTGGACCAATGCTGACAAAGCTTTTAAAAAAAAAAAGAAAAAAAGCCTCAAAAGGATTCAGCTGATACCAAGTAACTTAAACGTGTACAAAAACAAAGTTCAACACTGTATAAAAAGTGCCAAAAAATCGCTATACCCAACAATGTCCAGCATTCAAACAACGAAAAGCAGGAAATGTGGCCCATAAATAATAGGCAATCAATATAGAGAACCAGGAACGATAAAGTTAATGGAATTAACAGATGAAGACAGTAAAACAATGATTATAAGTAAGTTTTATATGTTAGAAAAGGTAAAGAAAAATATGAGGAGAAAAATGAAAAATAAAACTTCCAGAGATAAAAAATAATTATTAGAAACAAAACACATACTGGATGATATTAAGAACAGATTATATATTGAAAAAACAATCAGTGAACCGTGAGACATGACATTAACCATCCAAATAAAACAGAGAGGAAAAGAAGAATGAAAAAAAAGGGGGAGTTAAGTGCTGAGACAGACAATCTCAAAAGTATAACTGAAATTCCCTCCCCTCCAAAATATCACCTGGGATAAGTGGGATATCTGAAAAAATAGTGGTCAATATGTTTCTAAATTTGGTTTAAAAAAAAAAAACTCAAAAAAACTAAACAGGATTTTCACAGAGAAAACCATATGAAGGCACATTATAATCAAGTGACATCATAGTCACTAAAAAAGTTGTAAGACTGAAGAGCAGTCAAACAAAATAGAAAATTTACATATGAGGCAACAAAGTAAAAATAACAGCAGACTTTCTGTCAGAAACTATACAAGCTATTTCAGAAATGACTTTGCAACATATTACCAGAGATAGAAAGGGACAAGACAGAAGACCCAATTCATCAAGAATACACTTTTTAAAAAAGATATGTATGCACCTATTAAAAAAGCTTCAAAATACATGAACCAGTAAGTGAAAGGAGAAACAGACAAATCCATAATTAAAGTTGACTTTTCTCTCAGCAATTACTATAAACAAATAGAAAATCAGAAGGGATAAATCTTGACGAACACTATCAATCAATTTGACCTAATATTTTTAGAAAGCTCCACTCAACAGCATACAATTCTTCTTAAGTGGACACAAAACATTCATTTATACAGACAACATTCTGCACTCTATAATAAACCCACAAAGCAAAATATGTGGACCACAAAAGAATTAAATTAAAAACCTATTAGAGAAAAATATCTGGAAAGTTTACGAAATACTTGGAAATTATATAGGTCCAAAAAAAATCACAAAGGAGCTTAAAAATTAACTCCATGTAAACAAACACACGTAAAGAAACTTTGCAGAATGCAGACAGAGAAACGTTTTAAATATTAAATGCTCCTTTAGAAAAAGTAGGAAGGTCTCAAATACTAGAATGAAAGAGAGGGTATCACTACAGATCCTTCAAACATTAAAAGAATAAAGAAATATAACATAAAACTTCATGCCAATACATTAGACAACTTACATGAAATAGACAAATTCCTTAGAAGACAGAAAAAACTAAAGCTTATTCAAAAGGAATTATTACAGATCTGAATAGCCCAATATCAATCCAATAAATTTAATTCATAGTTTAAAACCTTCCCACAAAGAAACTCCAAGGCCAGTGGTCTTCATTGGTGAATTCTACCAAACACTTAAAGAAGAAATAACACCAACTGTATGAAAACTTTTCCAGAAGAGGAAATCTCTCCAACTCACCCTGTTATCCTGATACAAAGACCAAAGACATTATTAAAAAACTACATACCAATGTCTACTATGAACACAGATGAAAAAAATCTCTCATTAACACAAATCTGAACTTACACAACAATTTAACTCAAAATTACCTTTATTTCAAGATACCAGAAAACATTTACATATTTGCAATTTTTGTCTATTATCTGTATCTGTAACAACTTTCTTCAAGGCTTCAACATCGGAATTATTTTATGCCTTTGTATCACAGACCTAAAAAGACTGAAAGTGAGATAATTCTTGGGATAGCTCACCAAAATAAATGGCTTCTTAATATAAAAAATTTAACCCAGCAATATATAAAAAGTATTAACACATCATGGCCAAGTGGGGATTATCTCAGAAATGTATGATTTATTCATTCAATATTCAAAAATCAATCAACTACATTAACATACAAAAGGAAAAAAAACGTGATCATCTCAAGATGCAGAAAAAGCATCTGATAAAAATCCATTTGATAAAAATACTCACTGATAATAAGAAAAAAAATACTCTCAGCAAACTACGAATATAAGGGAATTTCTTCAATCTGATAAAGGACATCTATAAAAAACCTACAGCCTACATTAAGTATGATGGTAATCATACTTAATGGTAAAAGCCTGGATGGTTTTGACCTAAGATCAACAGTAAGGCAACAGATTTCCCTGGTGGTGCAGTGGTTAAGAATCCACCTGCCAATGCAGGGGACACGGGTTCAGGCCCTGCTCTGGGAAGATCCCACATGCCACGGAGCAACTAAGCCTGTGCGCCACAACTACTGAGCCTGCACTCTAGAGCCCGTGAGCCACAACTACTGAAGCCTGCATGCCTAGAGCCCATGCTCTGCAACAAAGAGAAGCCACTGCAATGAGAAGCCCGTGCACCACAACAAAGCCCATGTGCAGCAACGAAGACCCAACACAGCAACGAAGACCCAACACAGCCATAAATAAATAGATAAATAAATAAGAGTAAGGCAACAATGTGAGCCCACCACTTCTATTCAACATTGCACTGGGACTACTAGGCAGTGCAATAAAGCAAGCAAAAGAAATAAAAGGTACAAAAATTGAAAAGGTAGAGGTAAAATAGTCTTTACTCACAGACAAGATGATGGTCTACACAGAACATTTGAAGGAATACACAAAACTGCCACCAGAACTAGTGAGTTTAGCAGAATCATAAATTACAAAGGTTTATGTAAAAATCTATTATATTTCTATACACTAACAACAAACAATCGGGAACTGATTTTAAGACGCCATTTACAACAACATAAAAATAGAAAACAGAGATCAATTCAACAAAATACGTGTAATACCTTTACACTGAAAACTACAAAATACTGCCGAGAAACTAAAGACAGCTTAAATGGAGAAATATACCAAATTCACACAACAGAAGACTCAACATCCTTAAGAGATTAACTATCTCCCTATTAGCCTCTATGATAAAAGCATTCATAATCAAAATCCCACTAAGGCTTTTCTGTAGAAAATGACAAGCTAATTCTAAAATACACAGAAATGGAAAGGACTTAGAATAGAAAAACAGCTTTGAAACAGAAGAGCAAACTTGGAGGATTTACACTACCTTATTTTTTTTTTTTTTTTTTTTTTTTTGGGGATGGGGGCCCCCCCCCTTTTTGGGTC